>NW_004955528.1:3946539-3999747 GCF_000276665.1 Chinchilla lanigera | reverse complement strand
CCCTCCTCTCCCCTTCCCTTCTGTCTCTTTGGGGCCCATTTTGATGCCGTAATCATAGTGAGTATGTACAACACTGACTGAAATCACATCGACACACTTGCGCATCAGGGCTCAGCCTAACGCCTGTGTACACTTACACATGCTTTCCCAGCATCTTGAGTCTTTGTTTACAACCTCACAAGCGGCCTGCATTTGGGTCCTAACTCAAGACTCTGGTCATAGGTTAAACCTGAAATTCCAGTCATAACCCAGGTTGTTCATGTGTGAGGCCGGTCGTGACTGGAGGGTCCACTGCAGTGAGCTGATCTTACAGAAAGTTGCCATTTTGTAGGTCAGTGGCAGTCAGAGGTGTTGGCAGTTTCAAATGATCCAGTCTCACGTAAGTTAAATTCAATCCTTAAGGAATATGCACATCTGAACGTTATGTGGCTCTGTGTTTTGAAAAGAATGATAGTTCAGCCTTGCAGGGAAGCAGCCCATTTCTGTCATGCGTGGTGAGCAGTGTTGATGGCCAGGTCATCCCCGTTGGCCTAGGACCACTGGTCTCGTGCTGTTACTACAAATCATCTCTGCCCTTTGGTGTGGCACCAGCCCTCCCGGGAGTCCTTCCTTCTCTCAGTAAGAGCTGCCAGGTCTTATGAAAACTTCATGTGTGAAAGTATGGGACCATGATGTGTGTGTGTGTGTGTGTGTGTGTGTGTGTGTGTGTGTGTGTGTGTGTTTAAAATAAATGAGTTTACAGCCCTGCCAGAGCAGCAAATGAATAAATTAGTAATGCACCTCCCCTGGGGCTGTCAGGCTAATGGAAGGCCCACTGGGGTGAAATTCACTTTCTCCTGTTCACAGTTTATTCTTAAAGGGGACTTCATACCTTCTGATTTTCTTTCTGAGATGGTTTCAAGTTTGCCAAATTCTGTATATTTTGAAAGGACCCTGTACTTTTAGCCTGCAGGATACAGCCATAGCCCTTTAGCTCACCTTCTTCCAGAGAAAGGGCGGCATGAAACCTGCCGTCTCCAGCTGAGCCTCCTCTCTCAGGGGATTTGGGAGGTTTGCGGGGTAGACACTGGGCTCTCCCAAGTGTATTTTAGTGGCCGGTTCCTTTTCTAGTTTTGTCATAGGTGTAACTAATGCTAATGTCACTGCTACTGGGTTTCATGGATAAGGACCCTGGGGAAGTCCTAGGGCCCACGGCTGGGAAGAAAGAGCACCCCCCACACCCTGCTCCGGGCTGGAGCCCAGCTTCCTCCACGTTGTCCCTATGCCTGCTGGTTGCATTTTGTTTTCCAGATGAGGTTGCCAGGCCTTGAGAACAGGGCCTGTGCTGTCTCCTGGTTTCGCATCGCTTCCCTCTGTCTCCCAGGAGGCTGCTGAGAGTGCAGACTGCGGGCCTCTCCTGCAAAATGAGCGGGAAGACTAGGGCCAAGTTACCCTTGGCAAGTTCAATGTCTGAGGCCATAGCAGCATCACCCACGGAGGCCAACACATCGAGGCCCAGAGGCCTCGGTTTCTTTGGGTGGCCCAAGCAAAGGGGTCGGAGCCCCACAACATGGTCTGCTGGCCTCTGGAGGGCCACGCTGCGTACCCAGCACCCACGACCACCCCAGGGGCTCACAGGCTGATGAAAACAGGCAGTCGGAGTCCACACAGCTTATTTGTCTCCATTCCTGTCTCCTCTGTTTCCTGGGCACATGCTGGGTATTGTCCAGTCGATCTGTCTCCGTAGGACCCCACCAGAGGTGGACAGAGCTGGACAGCTGATTGCACCGCTGCGCAGCTGCTGCAGGACTCAGGATCCCTCAGGTCTGCGCATTCGGGCCGAAGTTCCGCACGCAGCCCGGGCTCTCCTGCGACAGTCCTCTGGTGGTGAGCGGAATTGCACACAGCTCTCCACATTTCTTTTGGTCCAAGGCTTCTCCAGATTTTGTTTGCTGTGCATTTCTCTCCAGAGCATGCAAAAGAATTTAAGAATTCTTACCACCGCAGCCCCTTCTCCTAACGTAATCCTTACAGGTGCCAGAGGGACCCCTGGCTTTTTATTCATGCTGTCTTTCAGTTTTGGAAGGAAATATCAATTCTGTTGAAAACTGTTTGCTTTTCTCAAGGCCTTTGAAAATTTTGTGCTTTTGCTGAGGATCTCTGCAGTACCTTCACTCATTGGGCAAATATTTACTAAGTTCCTACTGGGCAGCAGGTGCTGTGATACACCCAGGTGCTGAGACACACCGAGGATGAGGGTGAGGCTGCAGCTCTTGTTTATTAAATCCTGCCACATGCCAGGCGTCATGCTAAATCAGCATCAGCTCATGTCATTCTCACAACTACCTGGCAGGGGGACGAGTTTCTCCCCATTTACAGAGGTCAGGAGACTGAGGCTCTGAGGGCTGGATGGACTTGTAGCTCATGATCAGAACTTCCATTCACTCTGTCTGCTCTGGCTGCTGAGGGCCAGGCATAGCTGGGTCACCACTGACCTGCTTCCTGTCTTAGAGGCTAATCTGTTCTGGACATTTCATATAAATAGATCACACTACATGCAGTCTTTTATGACTGGGTCATTTTACTTAGTGTCCTGTTTTCAGATTCACCGTGTTGTAGCATGCATCCCTGCTGGCTGTTTTTGTTCCAGTAACAGTTCATTGAGTGGATAGACTGTTTTATTTACAGTCATCCATTGATGGATATTTGGCTGTTATGGGTGGAGCCACTACGAGTGTCTTCTACCAGGTTTTGTGGAGACACCTGCTCTTAGGATCGGGGTTGTCCGATACTCACTCCGGCTTTAACCGTTGGAGTAGCAGCGGCCTCTGCATGTGGGCACCCGCTCTGCATTCCCAGCAGGGCTGGGTGAGCCTCCCAATGTCCCCGCCACCTCCACTTACGATCACTTAGCGCATCCTGGGCACAGCTGTGGGCAGCCTGAGCGCGGCCAGCCGGGTGGGGAGCTGCCCAGTGCCCCGATGTCTGGAGGTCAGGGGCGCCTCGGGGGCAGGATCCTGTCACGAGTCCTTGCCGTGCTCACTGCAGCCTGCTGACAGGGCTCCAGCTCTCTGCTTTAACTTCGTTTCTTTAATGGATGAGGAAGGAAACAATTTCTGAGCCAGACCCTCGCGGTCCCCGGGGACTCTGTTCCAACAGAGCATCTACACCACCACGTGGGGCTCGCTCGCTGGGCTGGGACTTGTGATCAAAGACTTTTCATGTTTCTGGAGGCAGCTTGAGGGGGATGACTGTGACAGGCATCCAAGTGGGGAGGCGGGACCCTGCGGCTCCTGGCCTCGTTGTCCTCCTCGGAGTTTGCCTGAAGCACTCGCCAGGTTGTGCACACTGTGATGCTCTGCTGTGGGCCCCCCAGGGTGGGAGGCTGCAGGGCCCTGGGGACTTCTCCCCACCCCACGAGCTTCCTGGCCCCACCCTTGGTCATCTGTGTCTGACAGCTCCTGATGGAGACGCAGGTGAGACGCTGGACAGTGCAGAATTTTGGGGAAAGATGTGCGTGGGAGTGTCCCACGCAGACTTGGTCAAGTGGTTTTGCACATGCATTTTGTTTTGAAGGGAAAGAGTTGGGCACAGCTTCCTGGCTCAGCCTTCTCACCCCAGCAGTGTCCTCTCGTCCAGGGCTTGGTCCTGCCCCGCTATGGCTCTCAGCAGCTTCTCCCTTCCCCACACCTCACCTGGCCTTGTGGGACTTGGCTGTGCGTTACCGTCACTGGCTGCCATCTGTGAGCCCAGGGAAGGGTCACCCGGGAGGGTGTGAGCTCGGGTGGGCGTGTCCCTGCGAGCGTGCCTCACGCGTGCTGTGCACGTGCTCCGCCGCCGAGCTCCACCCCCAGCTCTCTCTGGATTCTGGAGACTGGACCGTGTCTGCTGAATATATTGCAGACACCCGTCCCTACATTGGACCCTGCCTTTTCATTTTATGGCACCTTTTGATCAAATTCTTAATCTGAAAGATAAAAGGCACAGCCCAGTGGCACTGAGTTCCTCCGCAGTGCTGCGCAGCTGTCAGCATGATCTAATCCCAGATTTCATCACGCAGAAGGAAAGTCTGCGGTTCCCACCACCCTCCCTTCTGCCAGGTTCTGACCTTCACCCTCTAGCTTCCGTCTCTGGGGCATCTCGTAGAACCCATGGCCATTTGCACCTGGCGTCCCTCACTAAACACACTGCACGGTGCATCCGTGCCTAGCAGGGGTCTGTGTTCCCCTCACTTCAGTGGCTGAGTAATGTTCCACTGCACGGACACCCTGCATTTTATGTGTCCCTTCCTCACTGAAGGGCACACGGGCTCTGCCCACTTCCACTCGTACTTCCTGTCTGATGCTGTGTGTTTGTTAGGCCTGTGGTCAGAGCCCCCTGTGCTAGAGCTCAGAGGGGACTTGCAGACTGCAAGGTCATCAGGGGTACAGTTTCTTCCCCTCAGAGATCTTCCATCCTGTGGAGGAAGAGTGACAGAGGAGGCAGGCTTGAATCTAGGAATTGGCCATACCTGGGTTTGAGCCCTTGCTGGGCCACCTGGATGCTGGATGACCTTGGGCTTCTCCCCATTAGACTCGATTTTCCCACCCGAATGGGGCACTCACTGCTGGTGGTGTGGAGGTGAAACGCAGTAATACAAGGGGTGAGCACAGCAGCTAGCCCAGGATGTTTGACAAGTGACGCATGCAGGGTGGTAGCACTTGGTCCACTCACATGGCCTTGTAGCAATGACCTGTGCCTATTCCAGAGCATTTCCTCACACCCAAGGGGTGCCTCAGGCTCCCCCTTCACCCAGCCTGGAAGCTACTGATCTACTTTCTTTTTGCATGGATTTGCCCCTCCTGGACATTTCATAGAAATGGACTCATGCAATTTGTGTCTTTCGCGATTGGTTTTTCTCTTAGCATCATGTTTTCAAGGTTTGTCCGCACTGAGGCGCGTGTCAGTACTTTGTTCCTGGTGCGAGTGGAAAACACTGTAGCCATAAAAGTTTGCCAGTTCCTCAGAAAGTTCAGCATAGCAATACCATATGAGGTGTGATCAAAATATATGGTGAGCATTTAAATTAAAAAATTATGACAATTAAAGTCACATTGCCATTAAACTCTCTAAAAATGCTCTCCTCTGCTTTGGACACACACATCCCACAGTTCCTGCCACTTTCTGAAGCAGTTCTGGATGCCTTCTTTTGTGAGTGTCTTTATGAGGCATGATAAAAAAAAATATGGTGCATGTTGATGCCGAGTGCCATGCGGCAGAGAGGCAGACAGATAAACATGTTAAGGTGTATTCTCATCTGCTGCGCTCGTCTACCAGACCAGGCACCATGCATCCAAAGTCAAGAAGACACAAAAGGGAAACGTTTTGAGTTGATTCCGGACATTGAGGCAGCCACCAGGGTGTAACTAAGGAAAGCAGAGGAGACTTCCGGAACTACCTCAGATTTGGCAAGAATGACGGGTCAGTGTGTTCAAAGCAGGGGAGTATTTTGAAGGGGATTAACGGCAATATTTCTTTTACTGTAATAATTTTTTTATTTTTTTTGGTACAGGGGATTGAACTCAGGACCTCGCACTTGCCAGGCAGGCGCTTGTGCCCCTGAGCTATAACCCCGGCTACTGTAATAATTTTTTTAAAAAGTTTTTTAAACATTCATTATATTTTTAAATCAGATTCATATGTCCCAGCAATATATATATAGACCTAAAAATGTGGGAAGTATGTATTAAGAGGAAACCTGTACCTGAATGTTCAAAGCGGCACTTCCTGGTAGCCGTCATGGATGTGCCAGCAACACAGATGGCCGTCAACAGGTGAGTGGATTAACAAAACGTGGCACATCCTTACAGGGAGGATTACCTCTGTTCCCATTATTATAGCTTGCTTCACTCCTACTGATTTTTCAAGAGGCCTCAGATGTCACTTTTCCACAAATCCCTGCTGGAGTCGGGAGCCCCATCCTTTTTCTGACTGCAGTGCGTGTCTTGGTCTCTATCTGAAAGCTTCTTCCACTCCTGAATGCCTCCGCTGAAGCCTTCTAAAGTCTATGTCGGGTCCCTGGGGTGGATGAGGTCACTCCCAAGGGAGAGACAGCCCCAAGCCAGGGAGCTAAGTGTGCCACAGGGAGGAGATGCAGTGCTGAGAGTTCTGGAGTGGTGTGGGCGCCCGGAGTACAGTATCACTGTACTCGGGTGAAGAGTGACAAGGTGGGGGGCCCTTCCTTGGGGCTGCTAATCTGAGATCCGGAGGTGGGGATGAGCTTCAGGAAGCTACAGAGGCTCCGAGAGATGGGAGAAGCTGGAGAATATGAGGACACGGTAGAGATTTGCCTTTGGAAGGGTTTCAGTAGTCAGTGGGGGCGTGGTGTGACCACAGGGAGGTCACTGAGGGCCCTGGGAATCATGGGGCCTTGGGCAAGGGCAACAGACAGCCTTACACAGGCACCTCCAGCCATGAAATATGACACCTCTGCTTTCGGGAAGCTTTCTTCTTTGAACAGTGTGTGGTGTGGACCCAGACTCTCTAGTCAAGAAACAGCTGGGGCTGGGGATTTAGCTCAGCGGCACAGCGCCTGCGCGGCAAGCGCAAGATCGTGAGTTCGATCCCCGGTACCGGAAGAAAAAAAACAAAAAAAAAAGGAACAGCAAACTTGGTCATTGCTTACGATCATGATCTGCTCCGGTGGGACCTGACATTTCGCGAGTGCCTGGACTAGTTTCCACAGGCAGGGGCTGTGCAGCTGGGCACAGGACACTCTCAGCTCACTTCCTTTTGGTGCTCAGATGCTTAGCAAGCCCTCACTGGGCCCTCCCGGGCTCCGTCAAGGGCTCCCAGAGGCAACGGTAGGGGGCATAATTGGTCTCTGCTCTTACGGCGAAGTAGCCAACATGGATACGAAAATAATAAGCACAAAAGTCAAGAACTAACTGTAACTTATGCTGAAGGCTATGGTGGGAAATACAGCGACAGGAAAACTAACAGTTCAGTGCAGAGGGTGGGACCATGTGGGGTGAGAGGAGCTCATCGGGAAAAGGGGTGCCTCCCGAGATGGCACGGGTGGCAGCCGGAGGGCGGGGCTTAATGAATGAGAGGCAGAGAAGTGATAAATACAAAGGAACACTGAAGAAAGCGGAGCCCAGAATCCTGGGTCAGGGTTGGTGTTCTGTGTTGTACCCTAAAAGCCACTGTGCTGTTAAGCAGAAAAGAGACGCAAGACTCTTTGCTGGGGTTGGCGGGCTTTAGAGTCTAAGCCCAGGGCTGAGAAATGCAAGTAAAGGTAAGAATCAGGACTCGAAACCATCTGTCTCCCCTCTTCTTGGGGAGAAGCACCCAGTGGTACTTTGCCAGTGAAAACATTTCCAAAGGGGTTGCTTAGGCCAAGGGTTGTCAAGCTCATGGACCAAGCAGCTCACCTCTGGGTTCTGTCAATAAAGCTTTATTGAAGCGCAGCCACGCCCACTGAACCTATCCCTGGCCGCTTTGCTGCTCCAGTTGCTAAGCTCAGTGGCTGCAGTGGAGACCATGTGGCCTGCAGAGCCTCAGAATTTTTTTCCATCTGTCCCTTTGCAGATGTTTGCTGATCCCTGACAGATGCAGAGTGAGGGCAGGACACATTTTCCAAACAGAAATCTTTTGGCTCAGTCTTCCCAGTATGGAAATTATTTCATTCCTCTGAAGAATACCTGAGTTTTAACTTCTCTTGTCCTTGTGCACTGTACAGGAATCTTCCCTTACACTTTGGTTTTAGAAAGTCGGGCTTGGAAGCCAGACTTGGGACTCTGATCATGACTTGTCTAAGCTTACACCGCAGTGCTAAAGGGTCCTGATGTGTTATTTTATATTTCCTCTGAAATGCTCATTTTTCTCTGCACTCTGTAAGGCATGAGTTTTACTCCTCTAAAAGGAGTTTGTAGCCCTTACAAAAATAAAGGTGGCTTTTTGCAGGAGAATTTCTATAAGAATTTACTCTGAGGCGCTGGAGATTTAGCTCAGCGGCACAGCGCCTGCCTGGCAAGCGCAAGGTCGAGAGTTCGATTCCTGGTACCGGAAGAAAAACAGAACAAAACAAAACAACCCAGAAAAGAATTTACTCTGTTCTGAGACAGAAGCAACCTCCGAAACCCAACAACAAAAAGGATGACACGCTAACAGCAGAGCCCCTTTTCCGGTCCCTTCCTGCTTCCCGACCCCACCATGCCTGCAGACTCCACAGGCGCTTCCAGATCCACTGATTCACAGAGCGGAGCTGATTTTTGCTTGGAGAACTGGCCATCTGCCTGCCAGGCACCAGCGACCATTGGCAAAATTATGGGTTGATACGAAACAGATGGGCTTTCTAGTCAGATGCGCTGTTTTTTTCCACAATACACATGGGCAAAAAAAAAAAAAAAAAAGGCTGCTTCAGTAACGTCTTGATTTTCCACTGGTGTCAGAGGCATCAATGATGCCTATTTGTCTGGTCCTCGTTTCAGCCCCAGTGCTGGGTGGGGGATTGGACAGCTGCAGGGGGCTCCGTGACTTGGGGAACGCTGAGGCCCAACTTCCGGTAAGATCTTAGAGGACCCTGTTAGCGTTGGAATACAGATACTGGGAGAAAGCTTTGCATTTCCCTAAAATAAATAGTCATTAACACCACCTAACAAGAACACACTGAAACTGCTTCATCCTGGGCTTATCACTCAGATTCCATTTGGCAGTTTTTGCGGGGTTATTGCTGTCTGAGTTGATCCAGGGTACCTGACTGATCTGTTTAGGAAAAGCTGGCTTAAGCATTGGCCAAGATTGCTTCTCCGAGCCTTTACTCCCCTACCATCAAGTGGTGCTTTGCAGAATCCGCGCACAACGCCTTCCCTGCCGCGTACTGACTCTGCAGCCCTAAACTTGAACATTGTGTACCTGCCCAGAGCCTTCACTTCCCAAGTATAAAATGGGGCTGACGACGTAGCCCCGAGTCCTCCAGCTGTTGACCTGGAGTGAACACCCCGGAATCTGGTGGCCTCCCCTTGGGCATCAGTTCCTGAGTGTTTGCGGGTGGGCTGGACGTTCCCTATGGAGCTTAGCCTGCTCTGTCCTTCTCTCTGCCCAGCATCTCCACCCACAGCCCGGGGAAGGACAGAGATGACGTCTGAGAGGACCGTGGCGCTGAAGAAGGCCTGGGGCTGCCTGGGAACTGTGGTTCCCTCATACCGAGGGGCACAGACAAGGCTGCAGGGCCCCACTGGCCAGCAGCCCGCTTCTCCCTCTACTTTAGTCCTTGTGTTCTAGGCTGTGTGTCTTTCGTTCATTCATGTATTTGTTTGCTTGTTTGTCCGTGTAGCCTGTGGTCTTGGCCCTGCGCTGGGCGCTGAACACGCGGAGTCCCTGGAGTTCTGTTCGCCCCATACTCAAAAACAGCCCTGCTGCCCTCCCACGTGCTGCAGTGGATCACGGGTTCCAATGGACACGCTCGCAGAGCTGTAGCAAAGCCCGCAGAGGACCAGAGGGGAGAACTGTGAACGTTTCTGGGTGTCTGGGCCCTTTCCCTGGGCTCTCCCGCAGCCAGTCCCTTCTGTGCAGCCTGAGCACTGCACCCCTCTCTGAGCCGTGGTGGGGGTGGCCCTCCGTGTTCCTAGGCTCAGCCTACCTGAAATGCTGTGCTGTTCAATCGTTGGTTGAGAATTTCCCAGGAGTCTTCCATCAGGGAAATATGAAAGCCATTTTTAGAATTTGGTTTTGGAGGTTCAGGCCCATGCTGGGCACTGTTCTATTAAAACACCCGGCCTTTGTTTTGAGGCGGGCTGTCCAGCCACCCGCCTTGCTGCCTGGCCCCGGGCGCTGGGTCTTTTGCCCCTGGTTGCTTCGCAGGATTTGTGAGCTGCTTTCATGGTTCACCCTCGCAGCCCTCTCCTCCTCCACCCTCCTCCCTGACAGCGGCGTCTTGTGACCCCGATGGCCCGACTCTGTCTCTTTGATCCCACTCTGTCCCCCACCGCTGTGACCTGAAGAGTTGTTTCACATCAGTGCCTGTTTTCCTCATGTATTGATGAGTGATAAAAATAGCGCTGCCCTCTGGGGTCGTGCAAGGGAAGGAGCTAATTCGTGTTAGTGCCGCAGACGCTGCCTGTCATACAGCAGGTGCTCATCGACACGGCTATTACAGCAGCCTCACTTTCGAGGCTGTCCCGCAAGGGCGGTGTCTCCTCCCGCCTGCGGCCTTTAGCTCTGTTCCACCAGGGCCTGCTGTCTCCAGTAAGATTCCTTTCTACATGGCCTCACCATGAGGCTGACTTGAGCCACGCCCCTCAGCGATGTCCCCTGTCCCGAGACACAGGTCCTCTTGACCAGGCCCTGCCCCCTCCCCAAGTTCAGCTTTGTCTCCTTCATTCCACACACCGTGAAGTCCAGCTCACAGGTTCTCGAGTTCAGGTGCACAGCCCAGGTCGGGAAATCAGGAGCCCTAGGGACTGCTCACTTACAAGTATGTCATTGATGAAAGTTTTCATTTAGGGACCCCATCCTCCCAGGTATCTTTGGCAGTGCTGCTGACAATAGATGGTGTTTTCGTGTCCGTGCGTCTGTGTGGGTGTGGTGTCACTAACTGGTGCAATGGAAGGGGGCTCCTCTGTGTAGATCCCCATGTTATACACAAACATTTTCCCGGGCCTTTGAACCGCAAAGACTGGCTTCACTCTTCACCCCGCAAACACTCCCCGCTGCCATACTTTGGTGAATCTGCACCTTTAATTTAACTCCGACTCAGATTTTAGTGCCCAACCCAAATACCACCCCTATTTCCGCACACCCCAACAGCCTTTCCCGAGGAAGAGCCGCTGCTCCTGCAGCCGGTCCCATCCTTCCTGTGCACCTTACCTTCCTCTGTGGCCAGCGGGTCCGGGGGCAGGAGGGTCCCCAGACCCAGTGCTGCGTTTGTTCCAAGACAATGTCAGTGAGTACTGCAGACGGATTCGGGGGTCAGGGCCAGGAAGGGCTCAGCAAGGAAGTAGAATCGCTGGCCTTAGAAATTCAAATTACAACACGGAGAGCCCATCTCACCCCAGAAGGAATGGCCATCATCAAGAAGCCAAGCAACAGCAAACGCAGGCGAGGCCGCAGGGAAAAAGGAACGCTTCTGCATCGTTGGAGGGCTGCAAACTAGTACAACCACGGCAGAGATCAGCATGGAGATTCACCAAAAAACTAAAAGTAAAAATGCCACTGGACCCAGCTATTGCCCTTGTAGGAACCTTCCCGAGAGTTAGAGTTGTCGTATTACAGGGATCCACACATACTCATGCTTATAGCAGCGTAACTGATCACAGCTAAACCTCAGAAGTGGCCTAGACGCCCATCCACAGGTGAATGGACACAGAGAATGTGATATATACGCACAGTGGAGCCCTACCCTGCCATAAAGGAGGGGAAACGTGAGTCTTTCCTAGGAGAACAGATGCACCCTGAGGCCACACGATTAAGCGAAATAAATCAGACACACAAGCTTAAAGACTGCGTGGTTTCTCTTAGATGAGAAACCAAAATTATAAATAAAAAGCAAAATAAAAGCAAGATAATAGGAAATAGGGAGATCTGCAAAGGGGAAAAGGAACAATGGGGGCGATGACGACGAAGAAGAATTAAAGGGAAAAAACTGGAAATAGAGGAAGAGTTTGTAAACAAAATGGGCCCAAGAGTCGGAAGGAGCGGAAGGAAAGGGAAGTGGAGGAGATAAAAGGAAAATCAAGACGCCACACGGGAGTACCAGCTCCGCACGGTAACTGTAATCGCCATGTACGGCAAACACGTACTAGTAACAAAAACCGAAACCAAACCAGCCAAACAAAGCCGCCCGAGAAGTCGGGGCCACACCCCCTGGATCCACACCCCGCCTTCCGTCTTCCGCTCTCACAGCGCATGTCCATCTGCAGGTGAACGCTGCCGTACTTTTTCCCCCTCCGAGAAGGTGTGAGCTTTGCGTGCGGGGAGACTGGTTTTTTTTGTTTTTGTTTTTGTTTTTGTTTTCCAGTACCAGGAATCGAACTCACAACCTTGCGTTTGCCAGGCAGGCGCTGTGCCGCTGAGCTAGATCCCCAGCCCCGGAGGGAGGCAGTGGATGGCTTTCTTTTTGTATTGAACTCAGAGCAATCGCAGCACACAGGACACCCCCAAATAAGCAGTGTCTGATGAATGATTTTGTGAACAAATGAATGAGTGGGTGAATCGAGCCAGGAGAAAAGTCATGTTTCAGCATCACCCAGTGCAAGGAGCCCCGTTGTCGCTCAGGGGTCACCATTCGGCCATAGCAAGGGTGCCCGGGCTTCTCCTTCCCCGGTGGTTAGGGGTCATGTCCCCAGGAGGTGAAGGGGACGGCGCGGAGAGCTTACGGGTAGGCGGTGAGGGAGCAGGAACGCCCGAGGTCACTAAGGAGTAGGCAGTGCAGTCACACGATGCCGGCTGAGAGTGGTGCCAGTGTGTGCAGCCCCGCGCCCGGATTCTCGGGCACGCACACGTGCATTTGGACAGTCTTGAGTGCTGGGGGCCAGCATGGGGGGCTCAGGGATAAGAGGGGCGCAGTGCCTGTTCTCGCGGAGCGAACTTAGCTCCGCTGTCAAAGGCGGTGAACCCCGTGTGACAGCTGAGGATGATCGGAGTTCAGATGAGCGGTCATGTGACTAAAGGATGCACCGTGCCCCAGGCGTGGAAATCAGCACAGGGCTTCAGCGGCATCGGCCAGAACAGCGCCCACTTCCTGGTCTGTGGGATCCGTGGAAGGGCCAGCCTGTGTCTGAGAGGGGGCTGGGGGCAGTCGGGGTCGTCCAAGGACGGCTGCGGGGCTCCAGGGTCAGCAGGGTGGGGCCCGCCACAGCCGTCACTGGGAGCCTCAGGAGGCCGCGCATGGAGTGGCATGCGCATCCTCAGCGGCTGCCACATGTGGGAAAGTGTCTCAGTAATGAGCTGCTAATGCCTGAGAGGTGCAGAGGTGTCCCTGGCACTTAGCACCACTGCTCCTGGGAGGCTGGGGGGGACCCGCTAATGGGGACCTGCTAATTTCTCTGCACCGCCTGGAATCTCCGCTGTGGGAAGGAGAGTCCTCGGGGCCCCAGTGCTTATGACGGAGCCCTCGCCTCCTTCCCCAGTGGCACAGCAGCGACTTAACCCTCCTGCTCTCTGGTGGCGGAGACTCAGCGGCCTGGCCCTGGGGCAGGGAAGAGCGGCAGCCGGGTCTGGGGCGCGGTGCTGGGATCACACCGCACCAGGCAGAGCCAGTGCGGGAATCTGGCATGCAGACGCGGCGGCTTGCCCAGGGGCGGGGTGAAGTAGGAGGTAAACAGAGCCGGTTTTGGGCTCTGGTGTGTAGATTTTTCCGTGTGCTGCTCCTTTTCGCCCTGGCTGCTAGGAATCTCAGGCCATGCATGCGGCCGCTGGAGCCCACTCTGTGTCTCTGGTGGGGACCTAGCCGCCCCTGATGCTGCTGCAATGCTCAGACCCCCTTCCTCAGACTCCTGATGACCCTCACCTTGCTGCGGCGGTTCACTGTGACAGCCCCAGAGCCTGCACGCCGGAGCAAGGCGTGCTTGAATAAAGCGGGATCGTGCCCTGTCATCTCGCAGGCTGGGCCGTCATCCGCATCCTCACACAGGCCGGAGGGCTTGGGGACCCGCCCATCCTCGTCCTGCCAAGCCAAGGTTTCCAGGAGAGCGGCTTCCTGCGGCCGTGGGGACTGGCAGTTCCGCTCCCATCTGGCACCCGTGGGTGGAGGAGGAAAGGAGCGGGAGCGAAGCAGCACGGCAGGCTCTGGGAGGAGGGGCTGTCTGCGCCCTGGGCACACAGCGGAGCTCGGGGCGGTGACAGCAGGCGGGGCCCGTGGCTGGCTGGGCGCCGGGCGCTGGGCGCTGGGCCACCCTGGAAGACACGTGGAGCACGGCAGCGCGGTGACTTTATTATTAATGCTTCCATTAACGCGTGTTTGCGGTACGCAGTGCTTGCATCCGTCCTGGGGAGCCGCTGCACGGACAGACTCTACGCCTCACTCTTCTCACTTCCCCTGCCCTCCCCCCCCTCTCATCCATCTCTAGGTCCCTTCCACATTTGCAAAAGATCTAGCTCTGTTTCCTACCATCTATCCTTTATTTTGTTCTTCAAATTACTTATGCTTTGGGTTTCTCATACAAGAGAGACGGTGTGAAGTTTATACTTCAGTGTCTGATTTATTGCACTTGACATCTCCAGGTGCATCTGTCATCCTACGGTGACTCCCGTGTATCCTTCTTTATGGCCAAGTAGTACTCCACTGTGAGAAAACACGTTTGCTTTATCTGTTCATCTGCTGATGAATGCACAGACTGCTTCTGAGATTTTGCTTTTGTGAGTTGTGCTGCTGTGGGCATGAACATGCAGGTACCGCTGTACGTGAGGTCTCTAACCCTTGCAGGAAGGAGCCTAGAAGGGAAACAGCTTCTGCAGTGGTTTGCAGAGCGGGCTTGCCCAGTGGGAGGGCTTTCCCATGGTGCTGCCTCCCTGGCCCCGGTGGGACTGGAATAAGTAACACATTCACGGGTGACTAGAGTCGTGCCCTATCTTGATGTTATCCCCCATGCCGTTGTCGGGGGGGGGGGGGGGGGTAATTTATGGTCTCCCTGGACATAGCGCAGGGGGTCTCAGGAGGTCATAGCAGCCACCAGGATTGGTAGTTCTGTGGCTGGTGAAAATGGCTAACGGTGCTATACCTCAGTTTGCTCACCTGTGGAATGGACACAAACTGTAGCTCACAGATCTGTCGTGAGGGTAATATAAGATAATGCACAGCCTTGAGCCGTGCTCACTGCATAATGCCGTGGCATTACTGATGTAACATAAGTTATCTTAATGACACTGTTTCTGAAAGTTACCCATCCCCACCTGGTTTGCATATCCAAGTGACCATAAGGCCTGGACGTAGATATTGTTGTACACGGACCTCACGTACTGTCAGTAAGTCCCGTGTTGTGCTGTGGGCTGCCGTTTCCAGGCCAGCCCGTGGTCACCCTGTGTCTCCGTGAGTCTTGCGGTCCTACTGTGGGGGCTGGCCACGCCCTCCAGCTCACAGAGGAGGAAATGGAGGCTCAGAGAGGCACAGTGGCCCTTGTGGGGCAGCCCTCCGGTGGCCACTCCTCGTGGGGCTCCCAGGAGCTGCTGGCCAAGGCCCACTGTCCCTGGGCACGAGGCCCTGCCCTGCGGACACCCGGATGCTGCCACACCCGCTCCTCCCAGGATGGGCCTGTAGGGCCGGTGGTGGCCCGGGGGTCGCTTGGGCAGGGACATGAGAAACAGAGCCCCTTCCCTGGGTCTGAGCGTCCTGCGTCACAGGCTGCTGGCCCTTGGGCTGCAGTGGCCTCCTGTCGGCTCCTGTGCAGCTCTGCTCCTCTGGCCTCTCGGGGTCTTGCTGTGGCTCAGGGGTCACTAGAGACCAGGGTCACGGCCCCTTCTCCGGGAGGAGGTGAGGTGGACTAAACTCCTGGGCGTGGGGTTGGAGTGTGGGCGGGTGCGTGGGGGAGGGGACCTAGCCAGCCACCTCCCACCCAGAGACCCCGGAAGCTGCATCCGGGCCTTACTGCCGCGGAAGGACGCGTCATAAGCTATAAAATAGTGCACGGGAAAATACGCGTCTCCCTGCCCTCGCAGCCCGTTAGCGCTGCTCCGTGTTCTCCGGGCGGAAGCGGCAGAGTTTTCCGTGCGCACACCTGCCCGCACCCGTGCGCACACCACTCGCCCCTGTGCGTGACCGCGGCCCTGCATGAGCCGCACGTCCTGCAGCTTCCCCCAGGCCTCTCTCCCGCCCTTGCTTTGTCCCTCTTCACACCGTCACCTGGGTTGGTGGGAGGAAGGACAGCTCCTCAGCCGGTCCCCCACTGGGGGCCACGGGGCCACTGGGCTTTTCCCCAAGGCGCAGTACGGCCGGTAGCCCCAGGACACTGTGTGCGTCCCACAGTGCGGGCCTCGCTTGTCCCGCTCGGAGGCAACTGAGGCAGCCTCCCCCTCTGTCCGCTCCTGGGCTGACTCCTCTGCAGCTGCTCGCTGGGCCCTCAGACAGCAGGCCCCACGCTGGGGTCTGCAGCGGCGCCAGGCCTGCTCTTGCCCTTTCACAGCTGGGCGGCGCCCAGGGTGCCCACACAAATGGCCTGCAAAAGGCCTGGCTTCCTGGAGGAGGGAACAGTCAGCTGAGTAGACTTTTGCAAGACAGAAAAACTAGGAAGAAGAGCAGAGTGGATGCAGAGCAGGCGTCGCATGAGCCAAGGTCCTGGGGTAGGGACCCAGGAATTAGAAACTCCTTGAATCCCCGCGGGGAGGCAGAGCTGGGTGAGGCCACCTACCCGAGCAATGAGAGGCTGCAGAGGGTGGGTCTCCATGCAGGGCTTCCCAAGCTGGGCCTGCCCGTGTGCACACCCTGGTCAGCAGGAGCCCCCAGAGCGCACCCCGCTCTGAGGACCCTCCTCAGCTCCAGGCTCTGGGGAGCCACCATGGCCCCCCGGATGAGGGAGAGGCTCGCCGGGCCCTGGCAGCCAGGTAGCTCGGTGGTCACCCTCGGCCCGCCCTCGGCTCTCCTCCTGCAGATGAGATGGACCGAACCCCCGCTGTGCGAGCCGAGTATCTGGTCTCAGGGATCCGAACTCCCCCCGTGAGGAGGAACAGCAAGCTGGCCACCCTGGGCAGGATCTTCAAGCCCTGGAAATGGAGGAAAAAGAAAAACGAAAAACTGAAGCAGACGACGTCAGGTGAGCTCCCCTCGCGGGAGGGGAGGGCGGCTGAGGCCCGGACATGCGCAGTGCTGCGGGGAGGGCGGGCCTCTCTGAGCACTCTGAGGACCGGGGCGCTCAGCCACGCTCAGGTCACCTCCCCCACGTGGCTGGGCTGCTCACAGCACCAGCACGACCCACGCCGAGGGTCACATCGGGGCCCAGAACGCAGGAGTGGCAGAGGCCCTGGAGCCTCCAGGACCCACCCAGGTGGGACCGGCTCAGGGCCGAGCTCTGCATAGCATCCTTCTGCCCAGGCCCGAAGACACACACGTCCCCTGCCCTTGCTCTCACAGGCTCTGACAGCGCAGGGCCAGGCTGGGCTGTGATACTGAGTCTGTAGCAATCTCACTCAACCACCTACTGAGCAGCAAGCACTCAGCTCACAAGAGAAAACCACGGCCCCCAGCCTCACACACACAGAACTCACTCTGCTGAGGAAGGGGCCGGGTCCCCCCGCAGGAGCGTGGCTGTAGCTGGCCTAGCTCTCACTACTCCTAAGGGCAAACTGGGTAGATCCTGAGAGTCACGGCTCCTTCTCCGGGATGACAGACACACAGCCTGCTCCCCTGGCCTCGCTCCATCTGGGTCCACAGGTCCCCATGCTCCCACCCGAGAGTCCAGAGGGTCCACACCCACTCCGGAGGCTGCGTCTTCACACTCTGCCAGTGCCGGCTCTGTGGGAAGTCGGGTTGCGCCAAGCGGCCCCAGTGCCCCTGCCTCCTCGGAATCCACCGCGGGAAGTGTGCCGTGAGACCACACCCTGTGCCGGGTGGGCGCCAGGAGGCGACCACAATGCAAGAGGCCACGACAGCGAGTGTGAGGCAGAAGATGCTGGGGGCATCTGGCACACGTGCCCCTTGCTGCAGGGACAGCGATCTCACGTGGCCCTGCCCCCTGGGGGACGGGGAAGCAGGCTGAGAGCAGGACCCGCCCAGGTCTGAGCGCTGGAGACCTGGGTGGCTCTGCTCGAGGCCCTGGGCTCCGGGAAGGCAGGGCACCCCAAGGAGCAAACCTGGGAGGAGCTGAGCCTCTCGGGGCCTGGGCCTCACTGCTGGGCCCCTTCTCCGTTAGCTGTGGCTGAGAGCAATTAGCAAGTGCGGGACCTGTGGAATTAGTCCGGGTCCTTGGGGACAGGCCAGGAAGGACCTGTCTCCGGCTGCTGCTTCTGTGGGCCCCAGGGCCCCATTTCCTCCCAGCTCTGAAGAGTCGCAGACTCCGGGGCCTCGGGGACAGCCGAGATGAAGCCTGTGCCCGCAGCCGGCCCTGAGGTTGGGGGTGGGTCTGCGACAGCCGCAGGTTCGCCTCACACTTCGGTGCACACTCCATGAAATTTCCTAAGCACTCAAGAAATCGACTGACAAACTCTCTTTGGCAAGAATGAAAACAAATTAAGCTCATTATTGAGGACCTTGTAGGTGCCTCCTGTGTGCCAGGCAGGAAGCGGGGAGGGCCAGGCCCTGCCCCAGTGGCTCCCTGGCACCTAACTGCATGGGCCGTGTAGCAGGTGTTCAGCAAATGCCTCTGAATAAATTAATGATCGCCCCTTCCTCCGTGTGGCGGCTGCCTCCTCCACCCGGTCTGTGCTCAGGAGGCTGGGTGGCCCTGTGCGTCCGGGGCATCTGGGAGAGTGGGTGGCTTTGGGGTGCTGCCTTCAGAGCAGGCACTGTGCTCCTCAAGGAGACCTCAAGGTGTTCGGCAGCTTTGCATTTGGAAACGGGTTCACCTGCACACAACGGGGGCGAGAGAAGCGGACTGTGAGCTCAGGAGCACTGCCTGTGGGGAGGGAGGGCAGGAAGTGCTACTCTGAAGGAGGGATTGATTCGATTTGGGCAGCTGGGTACACTGTCCATTCCGTGACTTGTGGGTGCCGCAGACCTGCGGTCGGCGGAGCCCTTCCGGGGGAGACATGCACAGAACACGGGGAGGTAGGGAGCAGTGAGGGAAGGCTCACAGAGCCTCAGGGAGGTATCCTCAGCCCCGGGGGCAGAGGAGGACGCAGCCGGGGCTTCTCGGTGCCGGCTAGGAAGGGTCAGGAGCAGCTGGGAGGAGGCTGCTCTGCCCGCAGGTCCGTGTGGAGTAAATCACACAGCGGTCGCTTTACGCACCCACGAACCCGCTTTGCTTTGCTGTTTCAATGCTCACGGCTTAGCAGACCGCTGAGTGGCCGAGCTTGGATCTGCCAGAGCAGCGGTGCCCCGCCCGCCCCCACGGAGGCCTCTGCCCGGGTGCGCGGCCCAGACTCACCTGCGTGTCCTTGTCCGCAGCGCTGGAGCGGAAGATGGCCGGCAGGCAAGGCCGGGAGGAGCTCATCAAGCAGGGGCTGCTGGAGGTGATGGAGCAGGGTAAGTGGGGCCCACGGGGTGGGGGGCAGGGGCGTGTGCTGGCCATGCCAGCTGGATGGCTCACAGAGCCCGGGGCGCCCATCAGAGGATGGGACGGAATCAGAGGTGTCCTGTGGCCGGGTATGGGACAGGACATATGAGAAGGGACACTTCGCAGCCTCCCGGGCGGGAAACATGCCCAGCCCGAGCCAGGAGCCCCAGCAGCAGTGTCCATCGGCGAGGGTCAGGGCGCCCCCTTGTGGGCACTGAGCGCCGCTCTTTCCAGGGCGCGTCCGACAGCCTGCGCTTCCGCCTTCCTCTAAGGTGGTGGCAGTGGTGTATGTTTGAGGCTTAAGTTTCGGGAAAATTAATTTGACTTCTGCCAGCAATAATTCCCAGCACTCCCGTGACAGCCCGGGCTTTGCACCTCGTCCTTGGGGCGCAGGTTACAAGCAGGGGGTGTGGGGACAGGGACAGACCCTGGTCCCGTCTGCAGTAACAAGTCTGGTCTCGGTGCCCACGGCCCTGTCTGCGGGCCTGCGGCTGGTCGTTGTCACTAGCACAGTTAACGGGCAGCGCCCTCCTGTTCCTGCTATGGACCCCGGTCACTGTGGGGCGCCGGACTCGGGTCCTGACACCGACCCTCCACGTGCTGGTTCTCGGAGGTCTTAAATCTTGCTCAGGGGGTTTTATAAAACCGCACTGCCCCTTAGGAGTCTCTGGAGCTGGACCGAGCTCCGATTTGTGGCGTCTGGCCTTGCAGGGCCGGTCGCCTGCGCCTGTCAGAAACATCAGCTCCCGTGCTGTCTGCAGCTAAGTAGTCCTGGCATCTTCGCAGTGTGGCCCAAGTGTGGAGACTCACAAAAGTCAATGCACTCAGATTGTGGATGCCCAGGCCATAGCTCATAAACCCAGCTGCAGCCCAAGGCCTCTGCCCTCGTTTCGCTCCCTTACCTTCAAGAGGAGGGGAACCTCCATGGGCAACTTTTAGTACCACAAGAAAGGTGTTCCCCGCAGACGGCAGCTTGGCCCGAGGTCCCGGGGCGTCTGGGCATGTGACACTGTCCCGACTTGGATGTGTGGAATATCATTGCTGAAATACACATCTGAGTTATTTTAATTTCAGTAGGACTCAAGTGTGCCCAACCCTGGCATTTTGATTATGCTGCCGGCAAGCTTTTTTTCCAATCTTCGGGAGCAGGAAAGGGAAACGGAAATGGTGCTAGAGCCCACCTGAAAATGTTATTTTTGATGACTAAGGAGGAAGTAAGCATGTAGATCTGATTACTGTCCAAAAAATGAAGCGATAGTTTGAATGACTGAAAAGGAAAGCTGCCAGGAGTGTGGTTTGGCTTTTTTCAACTCTTTTTGTAAGGTAATTTTGTTGAGTGCCATCAGAACAGAGGCTCAGGGGTCAGTGTCGGGCTGGTGCCAGGCGGGCAGCGGGAGCTGGCATCGTGTTGCGGTGGGCCTTCCTTTCTACCCTTTGTGTACCTGCTGGGGCTACCACGTGCTTGCTGGCTTAGGGCACTGCTGTGGGTGACAGGCTGGCCGCCCGTGGCTACCAAGGTAGATAGATAGCAAACAGTCAGGCTTTGGGGGTTCTGCGTAGTCAGCTTTTCATTGTCATAAAGAAACACGCGCGGTGGGCTAACTTACACAGAGAAGAGGGCGACCTAGCTCACGGACGTGGAGGTTCAAGGGCGCAGTGCCGTCATGGGCTCCATGCTGGCCATGGCCTTCCTGCTGGCCGAGTCCCAGGCTCTGACGTGGCTGGCGAGGCAGGGAGCGAGCCTGTCCCTGTCCGTGTGTCTGCCTGCACTCATGCCCTTTTCTTACTCAGTCGTGGGGCTCCACCCTGATGGCCTCGTCTAGTCCTTGTCACCCCCTAGATTCCCCCCTCTGGACCCCATGGATTAAATTTCCACCCCCTTAGTACCACTAACCTGACCTAGGGGCTTAAACTCCTGCCTGAGTTTGGAAGGAAAAGCCCAGGACGGGTGTGCAGCCAGTCAGGCCACTCCTGGCTGCTGTTACGGGGCGTAGCAACCACGGGCTCTGCATAATGAGCACGCAGGGCTGTGTGAGCAGAACTTTATTTATCTATACAGATATTTGAATTTCAAAGACCTTCATGCGACAGGAAGTACTACTTGTCTTTTGTTCTTTCTCCCCAAGCATTTATAGAGGTAAACTCCACCCTTAGCCCTGGCTGCACGAGCAGGCGTTAAGCTGGCATGGGTGCTCAGGCTGCGGCGTGCCTGCCCCACCCTGGCATTGCTCTTCTGCTGCTGAGCAACCAGGAGCCAGGAGCCAGAGCGGCCCGCGGCAGGCTCTGTGCTGGAGAGCCGAGCTTGCACCCACTAGCTGACACAGCGGAGTTCTACTGAGTGCCCACTGTGTGCAGCGTCTGCGTTAGCGGCTGAGGATTCGGCGAGCGGAAGGCTGTTCTCCCCGAATGCGCACTCCTGGAGGGCACGGGCCTTACGCAACCCCACAAACCGAGCAGAATCACAGGGAAGGTGAAGGTGGGGCTGTGACGAGGGCCACACAGCACCCTAAGATCATGTGAGGGAGCTTGGCGGATTGGGGTCTGGGAGATGTGGGGGAGCCAAGCGGCAGGCGGAACACACAGCCTGGTTTCCACAGTCTGCTGCACATTGGGATCTCTGGGACTTTTTTTTTCTGGTGCTGGGGATGGGACTCAGCGCCTCCCGCATGCTAGGTGAGCGCTGGACCGCTGAGCTGCAGCTGAGAGCTTAACAAAAATCAAAACAAAACAACCCCTTGCTGAGCCACTCTGAGGGGGGGCCCTGCCTCAGCACCAGTATGTGGTGAGCTTGTCAGCTGATTCCACCTTCCCGCAGGGACAGATCCAGGAAGTGAGGACCAACTTCCGGCCCAGGGCGCAGTAGATGGGAGGCCCCAGGGGTGGAGGGGAGCAGGCCCCGGGGGCAGGTGAAGGGCGCTCCAGTGGTGGGCGAGGTTGAGGGAGCTGGTGGGCGGGGAGCGAGGCTGAGGCTTGAGCTGCCTTCTGCTTCCCTGCCCCGGGCTGGGGTGACACAGGCCAGTGTGGCCACTTTTTGAGCACAGCTCAAAAAGCCATGCAAGGCTGGGGGTAGACAGCGTAGCCAGTGGGGCCTAGGCTGCCCTCGGGCCTGGGGTTTCTGCAGTCCATGAGCAAGGCCAGTGTGGGCCGAGGCAGGAAGGAAGGGGCCACGAGGCTTACCTCTGGAAGGGACCGGCTTCTCAGGTGGGGGCCTGTGCAGCGGTTCTCTGCTGTGCACGAACTCCCTTGAGTCCACCCGCAGTCAGAAGACCTGAGGAAATGTGGACTTGGGCTCTGGGTCATGGTTCCCCTGCACCTTGAAGTCAGCCCCTGCCCCGCCCTGTTCATGGGGCCATCCCTCCGACAGGTGTTACAGCTGCCCCTTCCTGATTCGGGGAGCTCCGCGGGCCGTGGCCCACTGGGCGTGGGGAGTAAGGGCTGACCCCTGCTGGGGCTGGGCACCTGCGGGTGGTGACCGTGAGCCTCCCCAGGCGGCCTGCCTTAGGGAATCAGGCCTCAGCGCAGCCTTCTCCGGAAATGAGGCCAGTCTGCAGCCGCGGGCGCCCCCGTGTGGCCGGTCACCCTCACTGAGCTGCCTGCACCGCGGCCCTGGCTTCAGAGGCACCCGCTCACATCCCTGCTCTGTCCCCTCCTCTGAGACCCCTGTGACCCAGAGGAGCAGAGCCCGGCCCTGGGCGTGCAGGGCACGGGCCACCCCCGGCCCCTCGATCGGGTCCCCTGCCAGCAAGCTAGGCAAGGCCGGCGGCTGCGTGCGTCTCTGCACTGTTCCCATCCCTGGATGGCTTTGCCCAGGGTCCCCGTGCGTATCAACCTAGCGTTTCTTAAATAATTGAAAGGATTTCATTTGCCGTCATATTTAAACCAGAGAGCGTTATTGCCCTGGTGCTGTGTCCAGGGACCTGGGAGTCAAGCAGCTGCGGGGAAACTGCAGTGACAAGTCCAGTCTGTGTGGTTTCCACGCGGCAGGGGCACAGGGGCTGTACACACTGCGTGCGGTACACACGTGCATGTGTGTGTGCAGTCCTGTCCCTCTCGCAGTGACACAGGCGTGCTGTGCTACACTCCCTCTGCAGCCCTCAGAGGATGAGGGCAGTGGACAAGAGGCCCGGAGGGAGGCCACTGACCCTACAGTGAGAGAAACAGGCCATGAGACCCCGCCCAGGCCCCAGCCAGCGTTTCCTAGCAACAGCCCTGCCAAGGCTATTTTGGGAACTGTAACTTCTCATCGAGCATGATTCTGAGCTGCAGCTTCGAGCGCAGCTCAAAAAGCCATGCGAGGCTACTCAGCTGCAAACCCAGGTAGACCCTCGGCCTGCAGGTGGGTGCGGGGCCTTGCGGGAGAACCCTGCGCCTGACTCTCGTGCGCGCCGTGATGATGCTGGCGGAGAAGCAGTTGTTATTAAGAGCAGCGGTGGGCCCTCAGGCTGGGGGTAGACAGCGTAGGCAGTGGGCAGCTCCCTCCTCAGGCCAGGTGAGAGGGCCCGCACCCGCCCACCCGCCACAGCGTGCCGGCTCTCACGTTTCGAGCTTCAAGATACCTAGGCCTGCTGAGTGGCTGAGTTCCGGGCTGCGTCGGGGTCTTTGCCCGGTCTAGAGCTGGGCTGGCCACAGAGACCATTTTGAATGTGGTCCAGGACCTGTTTGCCTACAGCCCCAAAGCTGGGTGCTTCTTAATAAACCTTCTTAATACAGGGTTTGTGGAGATAAGAACCTGGGGCAGAATCACAGCATGAACGAATAGCATGCGGCCTCCAAGGCCAGGGGGTGTGCAGCTGCTTCTTTGTGGGAAGAGGCCTTGTCCAGACCCCGGGCAGGCAATGCGCCTCTCAGATGAGCTGGGTCTGTGTGTGGATCCCCAGACTCCTGGCAGGGTTGGCCTTCTCCCCTGTCCCCAGCAGCCCGAGGGGAGGCAGCACCAAGCTCAGTCCCTGGGCATCATAGGGAAGACCCGGCGAGTGTCCTGGGTGTGGGAAGGGCGCTGTTAAGGGTGGAAACTACCCTTCCCTGAGCTGAGCTTGCTGGCTGCACACAGGCTCTGGCCGTGCCAGGCCACCTTGTCATCTTTCCGCTGGTCAGAAACCATCATCTCAGCAGCACCATGACAGCACGCACGGAACACTTACGCTGCTCCAGACCCGCTCCGTTAACTCACTTAATTCTCACCAGAATGCCGTAGCATTGCAAGTAACGTTGCTCCCCCGTGTGTGTGTGTGTGTGTGTGTGTGTGTATGTATGTGAGTGTGTGTAGGGGGGACGCACACATGTATGTATGGTACTGGGAATTGAACCCAGAACTTTCCCAGTGAACTGTGTCTCCAGCCCCTTTCTAAATTTTGAGACAGGGTCTTCCTAGGCCATTGAGTTGCCTAGGGTAGACTTGAACTTGAGGTCCTCCTGCCTCGGCCTACTAGAGTGCTGGGATCACAAGTGTGCACTACCAGGCCCGGCTCATCATCCCCAGCTTATAGATGAGGAAATGGGGATCCAGACGCCTTTGCTGGTGGGATGCATGAGAGGGAGGCCACGTGTTTCTTGTCCAGGTGGAACATGGCGGGCAGTGAGAGGGACACTTGGAAGGTGCAGGACAGCAGGCAGGGGTCGAAGCTGACCTGGGCAAAGGGAAACCTTGACTGTGAAGCAAATCAGTCTCTCACTCCTTGCAGGGAGGCAGGGTCGGGGGCAAGGTCAGGGCAGGCGGGCACCCACACTGTCCCATGGTTGTGGGAGAGCGTGTAGGTCCTTGCTGTGGAGGATTCACTTGGGTGAGCCTGACCCTCAGCGGCCGCGACAGCCCCTCTTTATACCTGTCCGGGAGCCTCGGTGTCACCCGTCCTGGAAAAGCTGGACCCGGAGACCAGCTATGCTCTGCCCCTTCATTCTTGGTCTCAGATGCCGCAGTGGTCATCTCTGTGAGCTCAGAATGTCAGCAACCCAGGGGCAAGGATGGCGTCTTAGTGGCCTCTACCTTGCAGGGCCGGTCAGTGCCCTGTTGCTTCCTGTGTGACTGATGGTGCTCTGCTGGCGCAGAGGTTAAGTGCTATCCACTGCCACAATAATGTCACGAAACACACCGGCCCAGCACCTCAGGGCACCTGCCAGGCAGCGCTGTGGCCACCTGTCTGGGCTGGCGCTGGCCCCGCTCCACATGCCTGTCCTCCAGCAGCCACCTGGCCGTCCACAGGGGGGAGCAGGAGGGAACCACGAACTGGGGAAGCCACTCTCGTGTGCAACCCACCAAGGTCCCAGGGACAGAAGCTGGGAGACAGGAGGGGCTGCGGGGGGCCGCAGAGGGACCTGTCCAGGGGATGGGCGGGCGGGCAGCGTCCAGGCGCCTGCAGGGGCAGAGTAAGAGGGTGCGTGGCGAAAGCCCGGGCCCTGGGTGTGCAGCGTGCCCGCACTCACCCGAGGGCACAGGCGGTGGAGTGGATGGAGAGGGTCTGGCTGTCCCGGGACCCAGGACGGCATCCTGCATACGTTTTGGCCCCGCTGACAGCAGCCTCCTTGCAGATGCCGAGAGCAAAGTGTGCAGCCCTGACGGAGGGCGCCGGTCCACGCAGAGCGAACCGTCCACCCCCAAGCAGGAGGCCCTGACTTCGGACGACATCCAGCCCGGAAGCCCCTCCGCTGCCACCGGGACAAACCAAGCGTCCCTGGATGAGCCTCTGTCCTCAGACACTCATTCGGATGATGCAGGTACTGGCGGGACACGCTGTGGGCAGAGCTGTCCCCGATGGCCGGGGGCCCGGGTGGGTGCAGTGCCTGCCTCAGGCTCCGTCAGGGGCCTCGCTGGCACTCGCGGCCCCGCCCAACTCTGCCGGAGCTCTCTCCTCCATCTCTCCCCTAGTCGGGCGCAGCAGATGGGTGGGTGCCAGGGGGCTCACAGGTGACTTCAGCCCTGTGCCACTCCCAGGACATCTCCGCATTTTCAGCGGGACCCTCTGGGTAAGAAAGTCCCCTGAGGGGACACGTCCAGGGAGGATTTCAGCGGATGCCAAAGCAGGAGGTAGGGAGGAGGGTAAGGAGCTTCCTAGCAGCTGCATCCCATGGCGCGTGGCCTTCCCCTGAGATGCGAGAGGGACCCCGTGTGCTGACGAGGCCATGTGGTGCTCTCGCAGGCTCTTCCTGGCCTCTCGTCCAGCAGAATGGCCTCGTTTCCCCTCTGTTACATGGGAGAAGTTACGGGGCCCCGTCAGGGTTGTCTGGAGCCCTGGAGAACTTAGCATGGCGTCGGCAATGTAGAGGGCCTCTTGCTGGAGGCATTGAGGGTCCTGTCTTAACAGAACAGGCCAGGGCTCTCGCCAGTTGTAGGGAAAGGGGAGGAAGGAGGAGAAGGATGGAGAAGAAAAGCTCAAGCCCACCAGAGCCCCTGCTGGGCTCTGAGGTACCCGCGCCCTGTGGCCCACTGGCAGGGACTTTAGACCGTCTTCTTGGGGACAGTGTGTAACGCCAGGGGCTTGTCTCCTCCTAAAGGCCCAGCCACGAGTGTGCGGTGACAGTGTCGGGCCGGGGGTGAGCTCCTGGTCTTTCCAGCACCGTGGGAGGGTGGAGAGCCAGGCTGCAGATTCGGACGCCCTGGGTTCTGCTCAGAGCTGGGTGGGGGTCTGTGTACTCCTCTGCCCGGGCAGTGCCGCACTGACCCTCTCCTGGGGCTGCCCACCACCGTCCATCCACAGCCTCCCTGCAGCCCTGACCTATCTCCCTGTGGCTGCCCCGGGCCCGCTCTGCCTCCCCACGACGGCCACTCCCGGCCACACTCGCTTAGCTGGCGGACACCATGGGGACCTGGGGTCGGAGAGCTGTGGCCCCAGAGAGTCCCGGCTGTCACAGGGAGGCCCACTGACTTGCCTGCGTCTGACTGAGCCCCTGGTAGCTGACCTCAAGCGGGGACAGCGGTCGTGTTTCTGACGGCCAGTACCAGGGAAGCCCTTGTGCCTGACCCCGCGCCTTTGGGGTGGCCGGGCTGCTGTTAGCACCCTTAGCACCTTGGGGCCCTCGCTTCACCGCAGGCTCTCTGCACGGCGCCAGGAGGAAGGCGGCTGCTCCTGTCAGCCCTCTCTCCGCCTCGGCCACTGTCCAGACGCTGGGCTTGGAGAGGGCCACGGGGCAGAGAGGGTTTGCGGAGGCTCAGACTGTGTACAAAGGTTTCCTAGCTGCTCTCGTGTCAGGCCTGCGGGGTGAGCAAGGGGAGGGCGCCCAGGACGGGCGCAGCACATGCCAAGGGAGAGAGGGACAAGGCTGACGAAACTGGTCGGGAAGATACGGAGACAGGGCACTGTTGGCTCTGAGTCCAAGAGCATCCAAGGCAGCCCTGTCCTCGCTGTGTGTGTGAGTGACAGGTGTGGCCTGCGCTAGTGAGGCCATTTCCACAGGCCTCTTGGGTGGTCTCAGATGGCCAAGGAGCAGCAAAGACAGGGCTCTGGCTCAGCTGCAGGTGACCGAGTGTGGCAGAGCTGGGCCAGGGCAGAACGAGGCAGCTGGGCCCGAGGACGGAGCACAGTGGGTCGCCTGGAGAAGCGGCTGGGCAGGTGGGCAGGAGGGGGGTGCAGCCCCACCCCCAGCCCTCCCGCAGCTTCCTGTGTGGGCCACGAGATGACCTCACCGGGCTGCACGGGACAGGGAGAAGGCACTGTGACAGCGCGGTGTGTATTTCTGATCACTGGTGCAGGCAGCACTGCTTTCTCACTCGGGGCTGTGAGGGAGATTTTCTTTTTCTCCCAGAGAAATTATAATGAAGGTGTGCCTTCCTTTAAGGAAGTCCAGCAAACAAGAGCAGACAAGCACGGGGGAACACCCACAGCCTCTGAAAAAGGAGCCCAAAGCCAGGCTTCCTTCGGCTTCTAAGAAAGACAAGCTTGTTCCTTGAGGACACGTTTGGCTTATTCAGTGCGTGATCCTGGCGCTGCTGGTGAGGAGAGCCAGCCTGGCTGCCCAGGCCTGTGGGGTGCTTCCCTAAGGGCTGCAGGCACTTCCCTAAGTGCTGTGTGTGCAGACGCTGACCTCGGTGCTGAACACACACTGGTAACGCTCATTTACCCTGGAAAGAGTCCGCACGGAAGCACTTGGTGAGGACAGGGAGCACACACACAGGCCAGGAAGCTCCCGAAGGCACAGAGACGGGGCCTCGGAGCAGCGGGCACGCTGACACCAGGCTGGCCTGGGAGTGGAGCTGACTGACCCCACTACACTGCATGCCCCTGGACAAGTCATTTGACCCCTGAGCCTGTTCCAGCAACTGTGAGAGGGTGTCCTCACGTCGACCTCTGCAGGCAGCTCACATTTAATCAGGAGCCCCCGGAAAGCACTTAGCCCAGTCTGAAGGCACAAGGGCTCTCAGAAAGCGTCTGTGAGCAAGCCTCATCGCTGTCTCGCCTGCAGGGTCAGGCGCAGGCCTGGGGAGCGGCCCGTTAGTGTGCAGAGCTCCCTGTGACACTGGGCACGTGCTCTGGGACATGGGGCACCCTGCGGCTTGCGGTTCAGCTGGGACAGTCCCAAGGTCTCATCCCCGCTTCAGGCCGGGGATCCGACACCGGGAGCTTTGCGCCTACATTAAAAAGCCTGGTCTTCCAGAGTCCTGTCCTGAAGGAGCAGTTGTAACTTAGTGCATGGGCATTAAACTCACTCTTTAAAATATTTGCCTGTGCTTTAAAATGTTTCAAAGATGTTTAAAACGCATGCACAAAAATCCAGATGCGCAACTTTTTTCCAGCCGTCTAAGCTGCGGCCCCCGGGCCTGTCCCACCCAGACTCTCACTGAGCACAGTGAGGCCGTCCTGCAGAGGGCGTCCTGTCTGTGGTGCGGGCCTGGCCCCTCCGATGGGCGGGCAGCCCCATCATGAAGGTCGAGGACGTGGTCTCTGGGGCCAAGGGCTGTGTTGTCAGCTTCCGACCTCCAGTGTGGGCCTGGGTCATCGCACAATGGAGACGTCACCGCACGGTGACAGTTGGCTCCTGAGGTCACCGTGAGGTCTCCTCAGAGCTTGGGGAGGACCAGCTGTTACTCCGACGCTGTTGTCTGTCACTTAATTCCCGCGCTCTGCACCTCAGCACCCAAGGGAGCTGCCCACATCTGGGCCCAGTCCCTCTGCGCTGTAGGTGATTTCGTAACAGACAGATGTCACCTAACCGCAGACTCACAAACAAGCACGACATGTGAGTGCCTGGCCTGGGCCTGGTCCTCTGCTGGACCTTGGGCAAGTTCAAGGAGACCTCACGGTGCCCTTGCAGGTGACATTCTGCACCCAGAAAGCCCCCCGGCTCTTTACAGTGGTGTCCACCACCGTACCTGAAGAAAGTGCACTGGCTGCATGATCTTATATCAGCTCCATTCTTTAAAATCAGAAAATGAGTCCAAGGAGGTTAAGTCATTTGTCCAAGGCCACACAGCGCATGAGTGGCAGAGCTGGTGTGTGCCTTAACCACGTCCCGCAACCCAAACTAGACCAAGCGGGAGACAGAGCACGCTGTGTTCTGCTTCTGGAACGTGAGCTGTTTCTGAGGTCTCACGTAGGAGCTCTCCGACTGTAGGCTCCAGCTCGGATCCTGCCGTGGCCTGTGTCTGTCCGGCCACCACGTGGTGCTCTGGTCGCGGCCCGTGAGCAGGGAGACCACAGTAGGTGTCCCTCCCTGCGGCGCAGACCTGCTCCGCACTCCCCTGGTGGCCACACCGGTGGTACCGGGACCCTCAGCTCCCTCCTAGAGTCCAGCAGCCCCCAGCCACATGGCTCTTTAGACTAATTGGAATGACATACAATTACAGCTCAGCACCCAATCGCAGCAGCCACTTGTCAGTTGCACAGCGGCCATGCACGGCTAGTGGCTCCGGTGTGGACAGGCGGTGACATTTCTGTCCGGCAGCACAGAGGTGCAGAGTGGTGACACAGCCACATTGGTGAGAAGCCCGAGAGCTTTTGCTGTCTGCGTCAGTCGGGTGTCTGGCGTTTCTGCACCAGCAAGCTTGTAATTGCTGTCAAGCCCACACCGTCTCCACTGCGGACACCGGCCATCCTCTGCCTAAGCGGGTTTGCCGACCCTGCCCCAGAGACCCTTGGAGAGGGGAGAGGCAAGGGCAGGGCTGGAGCTGTGGCCGGCGTCTCGGCAGAGGTCTGGGGTGCTCGGTGGGGGCGCGTGGGCGTCTCTGAGGTGTGCCAGGACGGAGCTCACAGGGCCTGTCTGTGACCTGGGCCTAGGGGTGAGGGATAGCGCGAAAGGGACAAGAGAGGGAAGGGGCAGGCGTCCAGTCTGGCTGCTGCACAGCAGGCCGTGGAGAACCAAGCCCAGGGAAGTGAGCCCTGTCTTGTTTGTAGCCATGGCCGGGCTCCGGGAGGGTGCTGCACCCCCGCTGCGTTCCGGAGCACCTGTGAGGCCATGGGCTGCAGATGAGGAATGAGGGTAGAAGCCAGGCGGGGCTTGTTACGGAGACCGCCCTTCTTCGTGGGACTGGGGGATGGCGGGGTGTCTGGGTTTTAGAAGAGCCTGCCCCAGTCTGACGGCTTCAGGGCCTCCCGTAAGGCGGCAGGTGAAGCTGAGCAGGAGGGGCTGAGGCAGGAAGAGCAGAGGAGCCGGAAGCAGGGGGACAGGGGCGAGGGCCGCGGACTCCAGGCGGGTGGGCTCTTCCCGGGAGTCCCCGCGCTCACCCCTCACCAGGCCAGCAGGAGGGGCGCGGGTGCTGGAACAGACGCGCGCAAACCCCAGCCGCAGAGGTGGGGTGTGCATGTGGCGGGCACGTGTCTCACTGTCGTTTCTCACTGAAACCTGAGAGGAATCCCGTGAGGGGCTCCGTCCTTAGTACAGGGTCACCCGCGAGTAAACCGAGGCACAGAGAGGCTCAGTAACCTAAACGAGGCCACGGAGTAAGTGCAGAGGCAGCTGGGCCCAGGCCTGTCCCCTGTCGTGGGGCTGCTGTCGGCAGGTGAGGCCAGCGGACAGACCGCTTTGGGCTTCTGTTTCTGACGGTTCTCCTGACCGCGGCACTCCCAGGAAGCCCAGCCCCGCTGAGCGCGCCCTGCTGCGCCCGCCCTGCCACTCGCCACCTCTCTGAATGCCCTGTTTGCCTTCCAACCAGCCAAGTTGCCTTCTGCATCCAGTGGGGACGAGGCCGACGCCGGCAGCCTCCTGCCCGCCCCCGATGGGCTCCCTCAAGCCTCGGCCGGGTCTGGCTCCTTGGACAGCCCTCCGGGAACCCTGGAGCGGTGTGTGGGCCCGCTCCCCAGCCCCCCGCTGCTGCCCAAGGCGAGCTGCAAAACCACAAAGACCGTCACAGGTGGGTCTGCGCAGCATCCTGTCTCCCCCCTCCCTCCTTCCTGCCCTCCTTCCTCCCTCCCTCCCTTAAGTTCTTCCTTCCTCCTTCTCTTCCTCCACCCTTCCACCCCTCAGCCAGTCCTGCTTGGGCTCCCGCTCTGGGCTGGTTCTCGCCTCTTGCTTCTGTGCCTGTGGTCCTGGGCAGGGGTGGCTCCAGGGAACATTCCCAGGAGGCCCTGTGTTGTCCACTCTACACTGCCCAGGGCAGTGCTGTGGCAGTGGTCAGACGCGGCATCCGCCAGACCCCAGCTGGGGGGTGTGGCCAGCCTCCAAGAGGAGCTCTTCCTGTCTGAAAGTTCATGTGTCTGTCTGTCTGTCTTCTGCTTCTGTCCAGGAGAGTTCTTTTTCCTCTCCCTCTCCCTCATGGTCACTGTTTGCTCGACTCTCTTTGCCATGAGCTTGCTGAGCAGCAGACCTCAGGGTGGGGGTTGGACGGGACCACAGCAGGGTGGGCAGAGGGGCCCACGTCATCCACGTCGGCAGCCGGGGCCACGCTAGCCACAAGTTGCAAAGAGTCACCCTGGGTCGGGGCGGGTCCTGGATGTAAGGCGACGTCCCTCAAGAAAGGCAGGATCCCGAGAGTGTGTGAAGACAGAGGCAGAGGCCGGGGGTGGGGGTGCAGCTGTACGACAGGGGCACCACGAGCTGACAGGCAGCCCCACAGCTGGGGAGGGCGCGCCTCCCGCCTGGTTCAGACTTCAGGCTGGGTACCCGGAGCGCCATCCTGGTCCCAGTCTGTGGCTGTTACAGCCGCCCCAGGACTCGGGGGCACCTCGTCCACAGCTCTGTCGTTGTCTCTGCTCTCTGCCTCTCCCGAGAGCAGCCCTTGGGCCTGGCAGGCGGCAGGCGCTCAGCAGGTGCAGGTGACCGGGCACTGGCCCGGATGAATGAGTGCCCCGAACGGGCTCCGCTTTCCCTCCCTGGAAATGAGTGAATCCCGTCTCTGGGTGACACGGCCACGCAAGGGCGAGGAAGACGTCTGAAAGCAACTATTGTGCAATCCGTTACCACATTTGCGATACCCGCTTTGCTGCACCTGCTGAAGCCTTCGATCAGGCCGCATCCGCTGGCCTTCCTCGGGCCGACGTGACCCCGACCTTCCCAGGGTGGGCCGCCGTGGGAGCTCTCACCTGTCCTGCTTGGGAAGGCCCAGGCCGCGGCCTGCGCACGGTTCTCCTCTCCCTGCGACTCTCCCTTTGTTCCGCCCCGCACTCAGGACCCCGGGTCTGTGCCCGGCCTGTCGGTCGGCCCTTCTGATTTCCACCCTCCCCGTCAGAGGGTCTGGAGGACGCGAGGGGATGTGTTGTCACCGCTGTTAGGGGATTGAGATTCCTCACTGCCAGGCCTGTTCCCCGGCCCTGCCTTCCTTCTCGGAGGCGTCCCTCCCGCCTGTGGCCCTTAGGTGGCAGCAGAGAAGCGGGAGCCGAGCCCAGGACCTGCTCAGGGGCTTGGACGGGTGCAGGTGTCTTCCCTCCTCCTCCCCAGCTGCTCTGGCGAGGGAAATGGGTGGCTGATGACGGCGGACATCACTGCGCACGAAGCCAGAGATCGAGCTGCAGACAGACTCGGCGAGGCAGAGGTCTGCTTCCTCCCGGGTCCGCGCCACCCGGCTCCCCCTTTCTTGGAAAAGCCTTTGCGTCTGCGGGCCGCCTGGGCGGGTGGCTGCTCCTCTGCACGCCGCCGTCCTCGCCCCTTCCTCGCCCGTCCAGTGCTGAGGCTCTGGCTGCCCGGGCCTCACTTGCCAGGCCCCCGGGTGGGTGCACTGCACCTCACACCCTCCCTGCAGGTGCTGCCGACAGTCTGCTCAGCCGAGGGGCCCGCGGGCCCTGCCAGCTGTGCCCGGAGCCAGCTGTGAACCTCGGCTTCTACCTCAGCTTCCTCCTCTGCCAGGGCGGCGCATGCGCAGAGCAGCAGCGCAGCCGCGCACGTGCCCAGGGTGGTGCGGAGACCCCAGGCCTAGTCCCAGCTCCGCAAGCTGAGCGAGCGCCCGCAAGCGGCCCAGCTTCAATTTCCCTACGGCACAGTGGGTCTCTGAAGCTTTCCGCATAGAGCTGGGCAAGGTGTAGGGGCAACGCTGTCAGCAACAGGGGGCCGGGGATGCTGAGGGTCCCCAGTGGGTGCTCGGGCTGTGGTCACTGTACGGAGCAGGGACGGCCCCGGGGAGGAGCTGAGGCTGGTAGGGAGGAGCCCCCTGGAGCCCCTGTCCTGCTCAGCCTTGCCACGCCGTGCTCTACTGACATGAACTGGTAGCTCAGGGTTCAGCCCCTGGGTCCCTCTGCGGGACATCCTCACCTCCGCCCTGCAGATCCTCTGCCTACCCCTCCTGTGGTGTGTTCTCTCTCTCTCTCTCTGAAATATTTTTGTTCTCTTTTTTTTGTTTTGTTTTTTGTTTTTTTCCCGGTACTGGGAATCGAACTCACGACCTTGCGCTTGCCAGGCAGGCTCTGTGCTGCTGAGCTAAATCCCCAGCCCTTTATTTTTGTTCTCTTTCTGTCTTGCTAGCCTCTATCTGGCACCACCTGCTGGGGCAGGGCCTGGGCTGCTTGCTCATGACCTCACTTGGCCTGGCAAGAGCAGGTGCTCATGAAGAAGGTCAAACAATGAAAATTCTCAACGAGACTTGCAATCCCCCTTCTGCTTTGGGGCTGCATTTTTTCACTGGTGCTGTTCATAATCCAGGCTTGTGTTGGGCTGGTGTGATTCAGTGTTTTACAGAAAGAAGGTAGTTTAGATCCCTTTTTCTTCCTACTGGGTTTTGAACAAGTTGATTTGTTGCAATCGCCTCGCTGAGAGTCATGTGGAAATGGAGCACCTGGGGAGCCCGAGGCTCCCACCTGACAGACCGGGAGGCTGAGCCCTGGGGTCCTAGGTACCTGCCCAGGGTGGCGCTGGCGGGTGGTGGCGGATGAAGGCTAGCAGTCACAGCGGCAGGACAACACACAAGCCTTCTGCAGCCCTGAGCTCCTCATGCCCGGCTGGATTTCAGCCCCTGCTCGGGGAGTGTTTGCCGCAGGAAGAAGAGAAGCTTCTCTTTGTTAGACCCCACGAGTGTGTCTGTCTGAGCTGTCTTCACCCTCACTCCATGTAAATAAGTGTTTGTTCGTGAGTTTCAGGAGCTAGGACTAAGGACACTGCGGTGAGGAGCTGGCTAGGGCCCGCCCCGGAGACTCCTGGGGGTCGAGAAAGCGGTCCCAGCAGAGAGCGGAGGCACATGGGGAGAAGGGTGTCAGGGCGACCACTGGTCCCCAGGGCGGGGGCAGCCGCAGGCGTCCGGGCTCGCTGTCAGGGCTGCAGCCAAGGGTGGGGTTCATGGGCCGAGTTGCCGAGGGAGGAGGATGGCACCAGAGGAAGGGGAAAGCGTTCCAGGCAGAGCCCCAGCGTGGACCGTGTGGCGCCTCTGGGAAGGGAGTGGGGGGCACCTGGCAGAGTTGAAGCCAGGGGCAAGCAGGGTAGCCGGCGCCTCCGGCCTGGGCCTGAACTCGAGTCCAGGCAGATGGGAGCGGTGGCACAGGATTGCCTCCCAGCAAGGCCCCGCCCTGCCGAGTGCAGCGGCAGCGTGGGGACGCATGTGAGGAGGCGGTTGAAGGGTGGCCGCAGAGCTCGGGAGAGGCTTCGGGCTCCCACACAGAGGAGGCGCCGCTTCAGGAAGCTGATCGCTAGCGGAGCAGCGGGAGGAGGCCTGGCTGTCTGCCCCCAGGACCTTGCAGGGGGATGTTGCGCTGAACTCCGCAGCGCTCAGCAGGGCGGGAACTGGACGGAGACGGGCCCTGGTCACCAGCTCTGGAGCAGGGCCCTGGTCCCGCGTGCTCGTGTGGGCCAGGCACTGGCAGCACAGGGTGCATCCTCTCTTCACCTGCTCCCGCCTCTCAGCAAGGCCTGGTCCTGCCTGGACTCTCACGTGTTGTTGGCTCTCCCCTCGTCCAGGCCAAGCCGCACTCTTCCAAGGTCCCAGTGTGAAGAGCACTGACTCGCCCCTCCGAGGACAGCTGTCCACACCCACCGGGTCCCCGCATCTCACCACTGTCCACCGGCCACTGCCACCCAGCCGCGTCATAGAGGAGCTGCACAGGGCTCTGGCCACGAAGCATCGCCAGGACAGGTGAGGCCCTGCCCCTGCAAGGGACGTCCGTGCCGCCAGAGCTCCCACCAGGGCCAGCCTTAAGGGTCCCTGCCTGGGTTTCACGCTCTGCTGTTACCGTCTTGAAATTTAACAGGTTCTGAATAAGGGCTTCAGATTTTCACTCAGATCTGTCGCTGGCCTTGAGTCCCACATTCTAGGAAGGGATGGGCAGGGGACATGCGTGTGGGAAAGTGGCCCCCAGGGCCCCTGTGTAGCCCCTTGGGCTGGGCTGGGCTGGGCTGGGGTGGAGGTTCAGAGGGGAACGGTCGGCAGAGAGGAGGACCTGATGGCCTCTGAGGTCACTAGGTGAGAGCACAGGAGCGCTGTGCCCGCCCTGCTCCTCTTTACTTTGATCCCTGCGGCTCAGCTCCTGGTTATGCAGGGAAGGGGAGCCGTGGGTGGCAGAGTGGAGCACAGCTCAAGTGTGGTATGGCGGGACATTAAATAAACAGAACGCCTCCTCGGTTCCCCTGAAGCCCCATCCGTCCCAGGGTTGCTGCACCACGCGTCAGCAAGCTTTATTACATGTGCGTTCCATGCTTCGCAGAATGGAGCTTTGAGCAGCCACTCGCTGGGCCTCCGAGCCCAGCCGTCCTTCCAGAGCTCCCTGCCCAGGGACCCAGGACACAAGCTGAGAACCTATGTGAATCTGTGGTCGCATTTACCCAGTTCATTATGAGCCCCTTAGTTGACTTCGTTGTTTTTCCAGGGGAAGGGAGTGGTGTACAACCTGAGCTGTTTCTCTGCTTTAGTTTCCCAGGGCGGGAAAGCAAAGGATCCCCTAAGAAGCGGGTGGATGTCCATCTCTCAAGAACGTCCAGCATGGAGCGGAGCAAGGAGAGGGAGGAGGCGTGGAGCTTTGATGGGGCCTTGGAAAACAAGCGGACTGCAGCTAAAGAGTCTGAGGAGAACAAGGAGAACTTGATCATGAATTCCGAACTCAAGGATGACTTGCTTTTGTATCAGGACGAAGAGGCGCTGAATGACTCCGTCATTTCTGGTGAGGAGGGCAAGTGTTTCGGTGTCACAGACACGGAGTATAGGACCATGTGTATTAGTCAGCTTTGCCTTTGCTAGGACATAATACTTCACACCCATAATTTAAAGGAGGAAAGGCTTAATTAGGCTCATGGTTTTGGGGGATTCGGTCTGGTCACTGGCTGTAAGGCAGGAACATCATGGCGGAAGGGCAGAGCAGAGCAAAGCTGCAAAGTCGCTGGTAGCCAGGAAGCACAGCAGGACAGCAGTGGCAAAGAGAATGGGATGAGGGACCAGATAGAGACCTCAGGGCCACAGCTCCATGACCCACCCAGATACACTCATCAGTGTGCGCCACCAAGCCCCTGGGCAATCCCAAACCCAGTCAGGTCGACACCGTACTGTAACTGCCACACCATGTTTGTGGCTCGTCTCTGCTACAGAAAAGAGAGGGACAGGGTGGTGGACCTGTGGGGAGTGTGGGGAGGAACAGGGTGGAGGACCTGTGCCTGGACAAAAGGGGGAGGGCAGACCCCTCCTCTGAGGATGAACCTTCTCTGAAACAGCAGGGATTTAAAAGATGCTAAAAGGGCACTTATATCTGCAAGGTTGAATATTAGTTCTCATGTGTACTGGAAAATACGTACATTTCAGAATGTCTAGCAACAGCTCTGGCCTCTGCTGACCAGCCGCCAGTAACACCTTCATGTCTGGATGTGTCAACCAAAAATGGCTGCAGCCATGGCCACCTGTCCCAACGAGGCAGAGTCACCCTGGCTTGGGAACCACTGGTGCAGCCTGTGTCTCCCGTTTGTTGTGTAGCCCCAGTTAAATCCCTTACCTGCGCTGGGGCATGCTTCTTAGACACGGATGAAGATAATGACCACCCCCTTTTATTGGGTGCATCTTGTGTACTGGGCACTGATTGAAGGTTACCATGCGAAATGTTTTGTTCTCAAAGCAACCCCACAACTTGATGACATCGCTGTTTCCAGATGGGGAAACTGAGGCACTGGGTGGCCACATGTGTGTGCCGAGGCCTCACAGCTAATTGATGCCAGGCTGGGATTTGAACCCAAGCTCCCACTTCCATAGCTCCAGGTCTGAATTAGCGCCGTCCACCCTCAGCGTAAGGGCTTGAGGAAGCAGAAGCATCGACGAGCAGCACTGTCCTCACCCAAGACAGGGCTCCCAGTCAGAAGAACAGAGTTCACTGACCAGAGATCTCAGGCCTGCCCCAGATCTGCCACCAGTCAATCAGTCAGTCAGTCAGTCAGTCATTCAGTCAATCAGTCATCTACCCACTTGGTTGAAAGATCAGTGAGAAGCAGAACTGCCAGCTGTTTGCAAGTTGAGCTTGTGTACCACTTCTGGGCATTAGTCTGGGGTCCCCAAACCCCTGAAATCGAGTGCAGGAAGCCTTGCTTACATTCTCCAGGGTGTCCACAACTCCCCTAAATTACAGGTTTCTGAGAGTAAGTGTCCTGGAGGAAAATTTAGTGTTGGTGACAAAAGGTGTGTACAAATGCTGTTTTCAGAGACACTGGGAACAGCCATGAGGGCGTCTGCCTCTCCTGCTGGGAACCAGGTGGAGTTCCTTGCTGGCTTCTCGCCGCGGTGTCATGAGCACCAGCCCTGTTCCGCCATCTTGTCTGGTGCATGATCTGGAAGCTGAAGCACACAAAGCAGTCGATTAATTGGTTTTAATCACAGTATTTACCTTTCTGTCCATCTACCTGCCCTCCGTTCACAGATGCTTACCTACATGTGCACACGCACGCACGCACGCACATACACACTGTTTATGGAGCCTGGCTGCCAACAGCTTGTCCCCGATGAACGTGCCAAGGGAATTTCTAGTGTCAGAACTTTTATGACCTCGCACTCTCTCTCAGTCACATCACCGTGCGTCTGCTGTAGAATTTAATTTACGGCAGTGGTGCCCCCAGCCCCAGCAGCGGCAGCTGGTTCCTGAATGGCTGGGAGGTGGGCTGCCTGTGGTTGGCTGGAGTCGCCCTGGTGGACTTGTTGCTGTAGTCTGTGTCTGACAATGGGATTTCCAGGCAGGACGGCCGTGATGTCGTCACAACAACGAAAAGCGCTCTGTGTGTTTCTGTGCTGTGCTGCATGCCGAGCCCAGCCTGTGGACACCTGCACACACACCTGCCCATTCGCAGGCTCGTACAGAGGCACTGTCACTCTGCACATGTGCATTAACCTTGGGAAAGCTGACTTTTGGGGGTGTCTGTCTTCAAATGAGCAAAGGCGAGTTTTATAAAGAACCTTCTTTGTGCTGTTGCCACCCTAAAGTGTAAGTTTTAACATCTGTTAAGAAAGAGACAAATAAAACACACGCATGCACACACACACACACGCATGCACACACATACACACACATACACACACACGCATGCACACACATACACACATACACACACATGCACACACATACACACACGCATGCACACACATACACACACACATACACACAGACATACACACACACACATGCACACAGACATACATACACACGCATGCGCACACATACACACACATACACACACGCATGCACACACACATGCACACACACGCATGCACACACACATACACACACACACATGCACACACGCACACACACACGCACACACACACGAAGATGCTAACGTTCTGTCCCTTCTCCTATCCTGAACTGAAGCTTGGGGACCACAGGGGTTTGTCTGTAACATGTCCTGAGCCTGGCCCAGGGCACACAAAGATGAGGGAGGGTGTGAGGGTGGAGGGGCTTCTGCGGGAACAGGACTGCAGGGCAGGAGGTGCACGAGACAGCGAGCTTCTGCAGAGCCCTCTGAGCTGCCCACACAGCTCCCTTGCATACGGACCATTTCTACCGCAGGAAGTCACAACAGCAAGCTGCAGGGCTGCACACGGTGCGTCTCAGCTGTGCCCTGTACTGTGGAGCAGGCCCCGGATGTCAGCAGGGTGGCTGACGTAGCTCAGGCTGCTCTAACAGAGTACCGTGGATGGCGCCTTATAAAGAAATGTATTTGTCACAGTCCCGGTGGCTGGAAGTCCAGGATCCAGAACCCAGCAGAGCCGGTGTCTGGTGAGGGCCACTTTCTGGGCCACACAGAGATGGCCCTTCTTGCTGCAGCCTCAGGTGCTGGGAAGAGGAGGCAGCTCGACGCCCCTTCTTACACGGGTGCCCTCGTGGCCCAGCCACCCCCAAGCCCACCTCCAATACTGTCCATTCAGGCTCAGCGCGTGAATCTGGGAGCGCAGCCCTCATCGGTGGCCTGGGACGTTCTCTAGCGGAGTGGTCTCAACTTCCCTGGTGGTCTAGTGCTTAGGACTCAGCACTCTCTCTAGTGAAGCGGTCTGTGATCCACATGGATCTTGAGACTGTGAGCTTCAGTCCCTGCCCCTGTCTCAGAGCCTCTCTTTCCAGCTCTGAGACTCGGGACAAGTTTCTTAACTTCTCTGAGTCTCAATTATGAGGCCTATAAAATGGGAGTGAAACAGAGCTATCCGGAGGCCTGGAAGGGCCGACTCACCTCAGTGCGTCCCGGCTCATGCGCTCCGTGGGTATGAGGCTGTTGTAGTCACGATGGCGCTGCTGCTGACGGCTGCCTTCCCCTCCGCTCCGTGAAGAGTGGGAGCCGCGCGGAGCCGGGCACCTCACCACCTGCTCAGAGGATCGCCCCACAGGAGGGACAGGAATCTCAGCCTCCAGTTTCATCAATATCCCACAGCGGCGTGAACTCTTCCGCGTTCGCTCACCCAGCTCATTAATTTCACCAGAGTCTTGGTGCCCTGCAGCCAAAAAGGTGCACCTGTTCCCTGCCCAGAGGCCAGTCGGTACTCGGGGACTGGAGGTGGTTTTCCTCGCCCACTTGGCGAGAAACAAGGACAATGAGAATTACTCCCTTCGCACCTGGTGTGGCAGGACAGACTGACAGTCTTTCTTGTCCTGGGGAAGAAAAGCCGCAGACATCCTCTAGGTGATTCCTGCCTCGAGCCTCCTGTCCCAGGCCAGGCAGAGTAGCTCTCAGGCTCCTGGCCTCAGACTCACGACTCTGCTTTCTGTGGCAGACCCTTGCCAGGCCACCCTGGGTCGCGGCATATCGGCCTGGGCTGTCCATAGCCTGCAGGTGAGAGCTGCGCCTCCTTCCTGAGGTTGTGGGGATTCATGAGGCTCATCAAGGGCCTGGCCTGTGTGGGGCACGCCCTGCAGGTGCATAGGTGGTGGCCTTTTCAATGTCATCCTCGTCTCCCTCATGGAAAAACCAGGAATCCCTTTGCGGGAGACCTTGGGGCAGCTGGGGTCTGGGCTTTCACGCACTCCGGATGCTCAGCCCTGTCTGTAGCTTTCAGGAGTGGGGTGGGTGGGGCTCCAAGGGGAGGAGGTGGAGCATCAGTGTGAAAGGCCTCTTGGGTTAAAGTGAAAATGTCAGCTCCAGGGGGCGTGGCTTCCCCTCCCTCGTGCCGTGCTACCTCATTGCCCCATTCCGCATTGTAGGAAAGAATCCAGGAGAAACCATAGAAATTCCCTTGCCCAGTGTGTCGCGATTAATCAAGTGTATTTTTGTTATTCAAAATAGCCGACTGAAGCTTGAGACAGGAAAGTGTCGTAGGACTGTGTTAAACATTTCACTTCGGCGTAAAGTTCAAATGCAAAATGTGAAAAACACGCAGGAAGGCACACGTGTTTGTCCCACTGTTGACATGGGCCGGGCCCCACCTGGGCCTCGTTCCTGGTCCGGCATCAGGCGGAATCCACACACACCGGGCTTCCCCTCCGCGTCCAGCCCACGCTCTGGGCGATGGAGCGAGAGCTCGAACCCTGGCCAGCCACGGTGCTCTTCCTTCCGGCTAGATTTTTTTCCCTTGGCCCTTTACATTTACCTCACTCGAACTCTGCAGCACCGCCTCAAAGATCACGTTTACCTGATGCGTTCTATGCCTTGTCCATGGCAGGCTCTGGCACATGTCAGGGGCGGCGGAAGAGGGTTTAGAGATGAAGAGGGTGGCTGCAGAGGCGTGGCAGGGGTGGGGCCAACCTCCGGGGGCTCACGTGTGGGTGCTGGCCGGGTCCTCCCTCTGGGGGTCTTTGCTGATGCCGGCGAAGGGTTAATGGGGTCTGACCCCCACTCCACCCTGAAAATCAGTTAACCTTAGAAGCGGGTTTGTTTTGGAGCTTCCTGACCTGCTCTACCTGTCGATGTATCTGTTTTTATGCCAACCTGGTTGTTGTGATTACTACAGCTTTGTAATAGATTTTGAATTAGGTAGTGTGACATCGCCACTTTGTTCTTTTTGCTGAATATCAGTTTAGCTCGTTGGAGTCCTTTATGTTCCTGTACAAAGTTTAGGATTTGTAAAATTTCTGCAGGAACTGATGTTGAAATTTTGATAGAGATCACATTGACTCTGTAGATCACTTAGGGTAGGGTGGACGCCTTAGTGATATTTATTCTTCCAGCCCATGAGTGAGGCTGTCTTTCCATTTATTTGTGTGATCAGCTTCACTGTCTTATAGTTCTCAGTACATACATATGTCACTGTGTTGGTGAAATTGATTCCTAAGTATTTTTATGCTATTTTGGATGGGACTGAGTTCTTAATTTTTTTTTTTCAGACAGTTCAGTTCATGGTTAATATTTGTAAAAGCTGATTTTTGTGTGTTGATTTTGTATCCTGAAACTTTACTGAATTTGTTGACTTACTGTCAGGGTTTTTTTTTTTTTTTTTTTTGGTAGACTCTTCAGAATTTTCTGTGTATAAGATATTGTCATCCTCAAAGTTTCATCCTTCCTTTCCAGTTTGGACGCTTTTTCTTTTTTCTTTCCGTTTCCCTGGATAGGACATTCAGTACTTTGCTGAGCGGAAGTGGTGAGAGTTGTCCTCGGTGTCTTGTTCCTGGTTTTATAGGAAGAGCTTCCAACTTTTCACCGTGGAGTGGTTTAGCTGTGGGCTTGTCATTTTGGCTTTTCTGTTGTGTCAAGGGACATTCCTTCTGTGCCCTATTTGAGACATCTAGCTCCACGGAGACCTTGGCCAGCACCTGTCATGTCAATGCACAAAGTCCTGAGAACCACGCAAGCATACAGGCCTCCGGGGCCTGTTCAGCACTTGGTCCAGCTCTGTCAGGCCTGCGGAATTCACGGGGTGCATTCACAGCAGGGGATGTCCCCAGCTTTGTTCTTTTTGCTCAATGTCTGTTTGGCTAGCTGGGACCTTTGTATTTTTGTACAAATTTTAGGATGTGTAAAATTTCTGTGGAAAATGAAGTTGAAATTTTGACAGAGATTGCCTTGACTCTGTAGATCACTTAGGGTAGGGCGGACGCCTTAATAATATTTATTCTTCCAACCCATAAATGTGGCTACCTTTCTGTTCAGTCCCTGGGAGGCTGTTTGCTGGGGTACAACTCAGTCCTATCAGGAGAGACTGAGGGCGAATGAGCTGACCCCGAGCTGCACGGTGTGTTGAGACCCCCGGCTGAAAGAGGAAACAGAGGTGAGGGTGTGAGTGGACCAAGTTCTCAGCCTGGGAGCTCACAAGGGGGGTTCCCCCACTTAGGGTTGTAAAATAAGACATTCTGGAGTTTTAGTGAGCACCTCCTGCATGTAAGGCACATTTGCAAAAGCAGGCAGTCAGCGGCCTGAGTGTCTGTCAGGTGACCGAGTCCCGGGTGTGCTACACTAGGAGTGTACACGGTTTGACCCACAGAGCACTTTATTGTGTGCGCTAACATCCTTTCCACCCTCTGCTTCTGGGGAGGCCCTGGCAGCAACTGGCTTTTCTGTTTACTTGTAGGGAATAAGACATCACACATTCTCTGACTCATAACTGCCATTTGGATTCAAAAGTCAGAACATCCTTCCACTGTTACAAGCAAACTTCTCAGCTGACTCAGTATTGCACTGCCCCGCCCCAACCCAGGGCCTCTGCAGAGGAGGCCTGCCAGAGCAGCCTCACCCCTTACCCTGCTGAGTGGAGGCCAGCCTGGCATCTGGTGGCCTTGACTGGGCTCCGGCCCCGAATGCCTCTCAGAATTTGCTTATTTGGATACCAGCATGTGTGGTCTTAGGGCTGGCACATCTCCTTGAGCCTCAGTTTCTCCTCAGAGAAGGATGCTGTCATCTTTCCTTTGAGAACCCGACAAGCCAGTTATGGACGATCAACCCTTCTGGGATGGGGTAGGGTGGGACAGGCAGGGTGGATTCTAGCCGTCTGCTCATGGCTTTCCTTACAGTGAGCAGATGGATGAGCTGGAAGCAGCCTGAGGGACAGAAGCTTCCCAGGACCTAATGGAGCTGCCCTGAGGGATGAACAAAATAAGCTGGCTGGGGCCTTAGCTCGGTCCTTTGTTCAGTGGGTGGCAGGAGTTTGAGGAGGCCCTGCGTGTAGCTCACAGGTGCTTCCTGGGATCTTTCCATGCAGTCAGCAGAGGCTTACGAAAATCACTCTATGCCATTAGCAGGTGTTTATGGAGATCTCCAGTGCGCTTAGCAGGTATCTCCGTATGCAGATAACGGGTGTGTGTGGAGCGTCCTCAGCCCGGGTATTTAGGGAGCGCTCTGCAGGCCGCAAGTGCTGATGGAGCTCTCTGTGGTAGCAGATCATAGTTCCTTTGTGCTTCTCAACCAAAATACCTGAGACTGGCTTATTTTAAAATTTTTTCATTTGTATATTTTTTGGTTTAATTCTAAAGAGCGTAAATTTATTTTCTCCTAGCTGTGAAGCCTGGGAAGTCCAGGATCAAGGTGCTGAGAGTTTTGTTGTCTGGTGAGGGCTGCGTCCCTGGAAAGGAGGTATTTGTTCTCTCTGAGGCAGCAGGCTGTCCCCTGAACAGACAAAACAAGAGAAGATAATTTTTAATATGATACACATAGATATTAGCGAAGAAAATATAAAGACATTCTTCTCAGTTGTATTAAGAATGAAACAAAATTTCAGTTGGGAGAATAACAATAGTTAATATACTGTGTGCCATATGACTTTGAATACTTTTCAGATTTTGTCAGTACGTGTTTGGGATTTATGCAGTTTACAGTCATCTTGGGGAGTGGTTACACCTACGTATCCCAGCTTGTTTCCTTTTTATGATCCTCTCCCCCTTCCCCTCCTCCCATTCCCCATCCCCCTTTTCACATGTGTTGCTGTTATCTGCCTCAGCTCATGTTATAGGGTGTTGTGTTTACACTGATTGGGGCTCTTGGGTTCCCGTACACTGCACGTCTCTATTCCTCTCACTGCCCCTTCCCTCCTCCTCCCCCCTCGCCCTTGCTCTCTTGGACCACATCCCATAATCTTAAAGGAATAGTCAGATGTTACCCAGAGTAAAAGGCGTAGGCAAAAGTGACCCTCTCACTAAAAAGGAAAAGATAGTAGCACAAAACTCTCCACACATGCGACACTAGCATATATATGTAAATATTTTTAAAACGGACTAGAGAATTTGGGGAATTATTTGAAATTTTCCCTACTTATTTCTCTATCTTCTATTTTGCTCTTTGTATGTGTATATACTTTGAGTTTCTTATGTAAGAGAAACCATGTGATATTTAACCTTGTGTGTCTGACTTATTTTACTGGATATTATGATCTCAGGTCGCATCCATTAGCCTGCAAATGCGTCTAGTTTTGTCCTTTATGGTACAGGACATAAATATCACATTTTACATAAGTATCACATTTTCTTTATCTGTTCATCTGTTGATGGGCATATATGCTGTTTCCAAGCTCTAGTTATTATAAGTTGTGCTGCTGTGTATGTGAGGATGTGTGTATGTCTGATTTAAACTGTTTTGGGAAGATATCTAGAAGGGGGATAACTGAGTCAAATGAAATTTCTACTTTTAATTTTCTGAGGAATCTCCACACTGATTTCTGCAGTGGTTGTTCTTGTTTACTTTCCCACCAACAATGTAGAAGAGTCCCCACCTCCATCCTTACCAGCATTTGTTATTATTAAAATTTTTAACGATAGCCATTCTTTCTAGGATATGATTGCACCGTCATGTAGTCTAATTTGCATTTATCTTATGGCCAGTCATGCTGACCATTTTTTATCTATTTATTGGGTATCTCTACTTTGCTTTTTCTGAAAAGGGTCTATGCATTTTGGTTGCCCAGTTTTTGATCAGGTGTCTTATTCTGGGAAGCCTCATCTTGCTGAGTTCTTTATTGGTTCTAGCTGTCAGTCCTGTCAGTGGAGGCACTGGCAAATATTTTTCCAACTCTTCCAGCTTCCCTTCACTGTGCTGGTCGTTTCCTCTACTGTATAGAAACTTTTTAATTTGATCTGCTCCCAGATGTTGGTTCCCAGTGTTTCTTCTTTGACTGGCGTTCTGTTCAGAAAGTCCTTGCCTATACCTGTGTCTTCAAGAGTTTTACCTGTTTTACCCTTTAGCAGATTGTTTCTGTTTTAACACTTAGGTATTTGATGCATTTTTATTTCAGTTTAGTACATGGAGAGATAAGGGTCTATACTCAATCTTCTGCACATGGATGGCCAGTCTTCCCAGCACCATTTATAGAGGAGGCTGTCTTTCCTCCAGCGTATGTGTTTGGCCCCTTTGTCAAAGATAAAATAGTTAAATGTGTGTGGGGTTGTTTCTGCTTCCTGTTTTCTCTTCCACTGAGCCACAGTTCTGTTTTTGTGCCTGTACCATGCTGCTTTTTTTTTATGTAAATCACTGTAGCTTTGTGATATAATTTCAAATCTGGGATTGTACTGCCTCCTGCCTTGCTATTGTTGCCTAGAGTTTCTTTTGCTGTTCTAGTTCTCTTCTGGTTCCATGTGGATTTTTGGATTGTTTATCTAGATCTGGGAGAATATCATTGATATTTTGATTGGAATGGTGTTAAATCCATACCACAGGTTTGAAGGTATTGCCATTTTTACTATATTAGTTCTGCCTATGCAGGAGTATGGGATATCTTTCCACTTTCTGATATCCTATTTAATCTTTTTTTCTCAGAGGGATGTAATTTTCATTGTAGAAGTCTTTTGCTTCTTTAGTTAGGTTAATTCCTAAGTACTCAATTTTCCTTGATGCATTGTGAATGATATTCTTTTCCTAATTTCTTCCTAATGAGTTCATTATTAATGTATAGGGATGCTATAAATTTTTGTGTTTATTTCATATCCCACTACCTGAAATTTTTAAAATTTATTTTAAAAATAAAAGAACGAAAACATATTAACAAACAGACATCCATTTACAAAACAGCATAAGAACAATATAAGCAATACTGAATTACAGACAAAGTGGTAGGAAATTAACAATGGTTGTTGTATTACTCATTGAAATCTTCAAAGTGGTTTCTCAGGAAAACAAATAGAGACATACAAGATTGATCAAATAATTAATCATTAACTGTTGCTTTCAGTAAAGTGATAGAAGTCACTAGTACAACTATGTTAACTATCCTGTGTATACATATATACCTAATTTCCCCTTCTTTCTTTTCTCTTTTCCCTCATTCCAGTTGTTCTTTACTTTTGAGCACTTTCCTTTTGTTTCACAATGTCTGTCCCACTGCTTGAATTTGGCTATTTGTTCTAGGAGTCTTTCGGTGGAATTTTTTGGACCTTGTAGGTGTAAGATCATGTCATTTGCAAGTAGTCATATTTTGACTTCATCCTCTCCTGTGTGTATCCCCTTTATTTCTTTTTCTTGCCTGATTGCTCTGGCTAATGTTTCAAGGGTTATGTTGAATAGGAATGGTGATAGTGGACATCCCTGTCTTGTTCCTCAATTTAGAGGGAACGCTTTCAATTCTCCCCTTTTAATATGATGGTGGAAGTAGATTGGTTATAAATGGCTTTTATCAGATTGAGTAAAGGTCTTTCCATACCTATTTTCTTCAGGGTTTTTATCATGAATTTGGATTTTATCAAAGACCTCTGGTGCATCTATTGAGATGATCATGTGATTTTTGTGCTTGCTTCTCTTTGTGTGATGACTTATATTTATTTATTTATATGTTGAACCATCCTTGCATCCCTGGGATGAAGCCTGCTTAATCATGGCATATGATATTTTTGATGATTTGTTGCATTCTGTTGGCTAGTATCTCGCTGAGGATTTTTGCACCTATGTACATTAGAGAGATTGGCCTATAGTTTTCTTTTTTGGTTGGATCCTTGTCAGATTTTGGAATCAGGGTGATGCCAGCTTCCAAGAATGATCTTAGGAATAGTCCTTCCCTTTCAATTCCAAAAGAATTTGTGGAGCATTAGTGTTAGATTTTCCCTAAAGTTCAAGTAGATTTTGACTGTGAATCCATTAGGCCTTGGGCTTTGCTTAATTGTTAGGTTTTAGCTTTAAGGCTTCTTTGTTCAGTTTTGGTAATTCATGTGTATCTAGGAATCCCTCCATTTATTCACAGTTCTCAGATTGTTTGGCATGTGTGTTTGTGAAGGAGTTGATAATAATTTTCTGGATCTCAGCAGTGTCCATTGTGATTTATGTCTTTTATTTCCTTTTGTTGCTCTTAGATTGGCTAAGTGTTTTTCTGTTTTGTTTATTTTCTCAGACAACTAGCTCATCAATTGATCAATTCTTTGTATCGCTCCAATTCATTGATTTTTGCTCTAATCTTTATAATTTACTTCCTCGTACAAGCTCTGAATTTGGATTGTTCTTGTTTTTCTAGGACCTTGAGATGCATCATTGGGTTATTGATTTGGGCTTATTCTATTTTTCAGATGTGCACATTTACAGATATACACTGCCCTTGTAGGAATGCTTTCACTGGCTCCCACAAGTTCTGATGTGTTGATCTGGCATTATTATTCAATTCTAGCAGCTCTCTTATTTCCCTCTTAAGTTCTTTGGTGATCCACTGATTATTCAACTGTGTATTGTTTTATTTCAGTGTGCTTCCCTAGTTTCTATGGGGTTCTTTCTGCTATTCATTTCTATTTTTATTGCACTATAATTGGACAATATGCATGGGATAATTTTGATTCTTTTGTATTCACTTAAGCATGCTTTATTAGATAATGTGCAATCTATCTTGGAGAAAGTAGCATGCGCTGCCAAAACAAATGTGTATTCTGTTGTTGTTGAGTGGAACACTTTGTATGTGTTAAGTCCATTTGTTCAAAGGTTTGGTTCAACTTGTATTTCTTTGTTTAGTTGATCTATTTGTGATAATTTGGTATTGATATAATTTGGTATTGAGATAATTATACTGATGCTCATCTGGTCTTTTATGTCCATTAGAGTTTGCTCTATGAAGTGTGTTGTGTGTGTAAATATATATATGTAATTGTCATCTCTTCCTGTTGAACATTTCCACTAACCAACATGTAATGTCTTTCTTTGCCTCTTTTGATCAGCTCTGGCTTAAAGTCTACTTTGTCTGACAATAGGAGAGCTACTGCTTGTTTTGGGGTTCATATTGCATGGCATATTGTTACTCATCCTTTGACTTTTGATTTTTCGTCTGTGAGTATTTTGTGTTAAATATGTTTCTTGCATGCAGCATACCATTGTATTTTGTTTCTTGACTCGTTCTGCTAAACTGTGTCTTTTAATCAGCAAATTGAGTCTATTCACATTGATAGCATGATAGGTCTGGACTTATTCCCATCGTTGAATTACTTACCTGTTGCTGTTTTGCTTTCTTTCCTTTCTACTTAATTGCTGTCTCTACCTGATGCTGTCATTCTTTTGGATTTTTTGGCATCATTGGCTTCTTTGTCTGTTTTTCGGATATCCTTGAGAAGTTTTTGAAGGGTTGTTTGGTCATGAATTTCTGCAGGTTGTTCTTTATCATGGAACTATCTTCTCCCTCAATTTTGAAAGACAGTTTTTTAAATGATATGTCCGTCTGGGTTAACTGTTTTCTTTTAGGACTTGAAACACTTTATTCCATGTTCTCCTTGCCCTTAACATTTGTGGTAAGAGGTCTGTTGCAATTCTGATGGGCTCTTCTTCAAGAGTGACTTGTTCCTTTTCTTTAGCAGCTTTTAAGGTTCTATTCCTGTGTTGGATTTCTGGTATTTTAATTATAATGTGGTTTGGAGTGTTTTTTATTTTCTGATCATGGTACGCAGGGTTCTGTATGCCTTGCTTATCTGTATGTTAAGTTTTTTGTTTCCATGTCTGGAAAGTTTTCTGCTATTTCTTCTGTAAATAGTTTTTTTTGTGTGTGTGTCCTTTGTGCTATCTCCTGATTTTTCATTTATTCCACTGTCTCTTGTATTAGTCTTCTTTGAGTCATCTGGCAGCTGTAGGATCAACTTCTCATGCTGTCTTGCTGGTTTTGAGGTATCTCTTCATGAACTGATCACTAACACAGCCTTGTGTTCTAGATCTGACATTCTGTCCTCATACTGGTTGTTTCTTTTGCCCATACTCCCAGCCATATTTTTAATGTCCTGGATTTCTATCAGGAACTTTTTATGGATTTCTAGTCTTTTCTATGCTGGGTATTCATACTTTGCATTTCTTTCTTTAGTGCCACAAGGTATTTTTTTTAGTGTCTTCACTAGACTCACTAATCATTTTTCATTATAGTCACTATCTGTTTAGTTACATCTTCTTTGAATTTACCAAGCATCTTACTGAACTGTTTTGTTACCTCCTTGGTGTCCTTGTAGACATTTCTGCTGTGTGACTCATGTTTTCCTCCCCTTCACACCCTCTGGATCAGCTCTGGGGGTTGTTGGCAGTTCTGGGGGCCTTTTGCTGCCTTGTCTTCTAATGTTTCTAGTTTTTATTTGTTTTTCTGTGCACTGTGCTTGGGTTTGCAACTTCGTTGGCCCAGTGCCTGATTCTTCAAGAATGGGCCTCAGTATTGTTTGTAACCTTCAGGTAATCCATATACTGGTGTACAGGGAAAACCATTTGACAGCAACAACTATGTCACCTTGCCTCTAGTAGTAAAGTCAAAAACAACAATAATATCAAATATAAACCAGACATGATCAGACTCTAAGAAGGACTCACAAGTTGCCCTAAAACTAAGCAAGGAGACCTATGATTTTAGTGTAAACACTCAGGCAACCCAGATAGTAACCTACAGTATATCAGACCACTGATTTCTGCTGGACTTACACACTGATGCAAGAGCTCAAGCAGACCACTGGACTAAATGCTGTCTTCTTCAGATCCCGCCTACCCTACCAAGAGGTTATACCCACCATACTTGGCCTCCTAGCACTGAATACTGTCCCCGAGGTCTTCTTGGTCTGAGCTTGAGTTTCTCAGGGGACCTCCGAGATCTTTGTCTGGTTCTTGCCTTCTCCAAGCCTGTCTCCCAAGACTGTCTGTCACTGGTCTCTATGGAAAGGTGACACATTAGTCCTGTACTGAAACTCTCCTCTGGTGTGTTAGTCTCATCCACAATCAGGTTGTCAACGTTTGGTTGTCACCTCTGCTGCCTGGTGCTGAGGAGACCCAAGGTCCAGACCTGGCTAGGATTTGGTAGTTTGGCCACTCTGCCCCTCTCTAGCTTGGGTCACAATGCGAGGTATCCAGGGACGGATAGTGTAGGCAGCCACAAAAGGTCTCTTCTCTTGCACATACTTTTTTTAAAAGATCATGATGTACTGCTCTTTGGTGTGGTTATCTGCAGGGCTCTCTTTAATCTATCACTCACTAATAGGGCTTTATTGAAGTACAATTGACATACAGGAGACTGAAAGCATACAAGAATTTTACGACAGTGAGTTTTGACATGTGTATACCTGTGAAAGCATCACAGTTTAAATTTTAGACACACATTTATCAGATACATGTTTTGCAAACACTTCTAACAAGTCTGTGGATTGCCTTTTAATGCTTCTGCCTTTGGAAGAGCAGAAATTCTTCTTGTGATGAAGTCCAGTCTATCAACTCACTCTACCATGGCTCATGCTTTAGACTTTTTGTTTAAGAAATCTTTGCCAAGCTCAAGGTCATGAAGGTTTTATTTTTAGGTTTTACATCTGTCTATGATTCACTTTGAGTTAATTGTTGTGCATGGTGTGATTTATAAATCAAAACTCATTTTTTACATGTGAATATCCAAACGTGCAGTAGCATTTGTTGAGAACACAAAATACCTTCTTCACTAAAATACTACTGAACCTTTGTCAGAAATGAGTTGTCTAACTCTAAACATACCTGTAGCTTGAGTCCTGAACTTTATATTCTATTCCATTGATTTGTTGCTTATCTTTGATATCACACTATCTTGATCATTGTAGCTTTACAAACTGTGAAACCAGTGTCTTAGTCCTTCAACTTTTTCTTTTTGAAAATTATTTTGATTAATTTTGGTCCTTTACACCTCCATCTTCATTTTAGAATCAGTGTATCATTTTCTAAACAGACACACACACACACACATGCCTACTGGAACTTAGAATCTGTAGATCCATTTGGGGAGAACTGGCATTACAATACTTAGGAGTCTTCCACCTCGTGAACATGGTATCTCTTTCCATTAATTTATGTCATACAAATTCCTCAATAAATGTTTTGTAGTTTGCAATGAACAAATATTCCACATTTTTTTAGACACAAACCTGCCTGAGTATTTTGTATTTGGGAAGGTTGTGTCTTTAATTACAGTTTATGGCTGCCTGTGGCCAGTGTGTGGAAATACGCCTGTAGTGCTTCTCGTGTAACAAAGGTGTCCTACAGCCTTTGCTAAATTCGCTTATGATTTCTCGTAGTTTCCCCTCGGATAGTCAGCATAACTAATCATGTTAATTGTGAATAAAGACAATGTCATTGCTTTCTCATACGACTCTGATGTACTTGTTTTCTTACCTTATTGTACTGTTTAGGACTTCCGGTGTAAAGCTTGGTGGAAGTTGGCTATTCCTGTCTTCACTTTAGAGGGAATAGATTTTTTAGTCAGTTACTTTCATTGATCTTTTCAGAGAATCAGCCTTTGGTTTCCATAACTTCATTGTTTTTCTGGTTTTGGTTTTGCTAATTTCTTCTCTAATCTTTAGTGTCTTTATATCCCCCAGTTGTGATTGTTTTTAGTCTTCTTTTTCTTGTTAGGAGATATTTCTTCTTTTTTAATACAGACATTCCCTACCATAAATTTCCCTCTTAATATTATTTTGATGTATTTTGGTTTGTTTTAACTTTCTAGTTTCCCCTTTGATTGCTTCTTAGAACTGTGGGTTATTCACAAGTTTTTTACTTAGTTGCCAAATATTTGGGTAGATTTTTAGAGATCTTTTTGTTTTTGATTTCCAGTATGATTCCACTCTACTCAAAGAACATATTTTGTATGACTTGGCTCCTTTGAAATTTCTCAAGACAGAATATGATCTGTCTTTCCAAGTATCATATATACACTCACAATGACCCGTCCTGTTGAGGGGTGGAGTGTGTCATGAGTGTGAGAGCAGATTGGCAGTGTTGGTAGTCAGTAGCCTTCAAAATGCTGGATTTCTTTGGGCTTGTTGTGTGAATTATTTAGAGAGGAATTTTGAAATCTCCAGCTATTAAGTTCTCAAAAGTTTTATCCGATTTTTTATGCCCTCCTACTGAAGTTACTGCTTTACAATTATAATGTGACCCTTTCTATCTTAAATATGTCTCTTTGCTCTGATGTCTGCCTTATCTGATACTAATACACCCATTTCAGCTTGTTTTATTAGCATAAGAATGGTACATATTTTTCATCTATTTGTGTGTGTTTAATGTGCATATTTTGTAGGCATCATTT
>NW_004955528.1:3903493-3942548 GCF_000276665.1 Chinchilla lanigera | reverse complement strand
GCATAGATGTTTATGATTGTTATCTCATCCTCTTGCAGTTTTCCCCTGACTAGTATGTAGTGACCTTCTTTATCTCTTTTAATTGTTGTTGGTTTGAAGTGGCATCATTTACTTTGATCTTGCCTTTCAGCCATTCCAATAATCTTTACCTTTAATTAGGGTGTTCAAAATATTTAGATTTAATATGATTGATTTTATTAGATTGAAATCTAGCATCTGGCTGTTTATTTTCTGTTTGTTCCATATGATTTTTGCTCTTGTTCTTTTCTTTCTGCCTTCTTTTGGATTAGGTTTGCTGTTCAATTTTATCTCTGCCATTGGCTTATCACTAGGTCTCTCCGGAGTTGGTGCTTTAGTGTTCATTACAGTGAGCGTCTGTACCTTACTGCTATCTTCAATTAATTGCACACCTTCCCCTCGCACTAGTGCACTTCCTCCTTCTCTTCCCAGCCTTTGTTCTGTTGTTGTCCTCTCCTCTGCCCATATGGTACACAACTCATACTATGCTGCTGATGTTATCGATAAAGTCAGTTCTCTTTAAAGGAAAAGAAGTATTTACATATTTATACCTGTGGCTACCATTTCATAACTCTTCTTTTCTTTGGTCAGACTCAGGGTTTCATCGGGTACCATATCCTCCAAATGGAAAGATTTCGTCATTTCCTGTGGTGTGGGTCTGCTGGTGCTTAAGTCTGGTGATGGCTTTTGTATGTCCAAAGAATCGTTCGTTTTGCCTCGTTTTGCAAGCTGCTTTTGCTGAATATGGAATTGACTGAACTATTGTTTTCCCCCCTCCGGTACTTTAAAGATGTTGCTGCAGTGTCTTCTCACTGGAATTGTTTCTAAGGTGACATCTGCTGCCGTCTCCTCTGATTCTCCCCGCCGCATGTCTGCCTTTCTCTGGAAGCTGTTGAGTCTTTAGGTGACGACGGCCTTGATGCTGTTTTCATTACAGTGCCTGAGACTCCAGGAGCTTCTGCCTGCTTCCTCACAGGTGTATTAACTTTGATTGGATGACATACATTGTGAATTTCTTTTCTTGATTGTTGGATATTTTTCTATTCCTATAAATATTCTTGAATTTTATTCTAGGAAGCATTTAATTTACTTGCAAATAGTCTGGCTTTTAAAATATCTTCAATGGAACCAGAGTACAGTAGTGCTCAATCTAGGGCTATTTATTTCCCGTTACCAAGGCAGGGCCGTGCGTGTGCTGTACACAGTGCCTCAAGCATCATGATGTTTTCCCGGCTTGTTGATGTGAACAGGCTGTGCCTGGCCTGTCTCTGACCCTTTGTCACAGTGCAGTAGCAGCCGGAGTCTCAGGAGACCTCTGCAGACCTCTGGGCCTTCTCCCTCCTTCCCACTTCTCTGTGCCACCGACTCCAGGTGCTGGGCTCCCGCTCGATTCCCAGCTTCTCTTCTCAGCTCAGGGTGTGTTGTGCCCTCTTTCTGGTCTCCCATTCCAAGGACCGGGTGCTGTGAGCTCTCTGAAGGTATCTGCAGGGCGGCCCTATGGCTCACCTCATTTGATTTTTATATCTGAAACATCTCTGTTCTTTGTTACAGATTTTTAGCATCTTAAAAACCATCATTTCATAGATACCTATTGCCGTTTTGTTTTCAGAGGAGAAAAACAGTTCAGTCCCTGCTTCCTCATCTTGGTCGGAAGCAGAAGTTAGTGCCCTCACCTCTACCTTGCAGACTGGGATGCCCGCATTCTCAGGGGGCTTATTTATCATCTCTGGTTTTATATGATTCCCCAGACACGTTCCAAGTGTTTAAGTGGCAAAACGAACAAGGCAGAGACCTCACTTTGATGAGCTCACCAGGTGTATTTTCATCCACACAGAGAAAATGTGTCACGCTCATGTAATGTTGCATTAAGGAGAGAGCCACCCGAACAGGTGAGAAGGGTATGCTGTGCAGATGACAGCAGTGCCCAGGACGTGCCTGAGTTCCTGCCTCACCTGTTCCCCTGCAGGGAGCAGCTGTCCGTGCTCGGTGGTGTTGGTTGCTCTTAGACACCAGGTGGGGATGGGTGCATGATAGACGGCGCCTTACTGATCTGAGCAGGGCCGTGGTGGTTAGGAACGCGGATGCTGTGGCAGCCCCAGGTTTCCATCTTGGTCCTGCTGTGGACATGCTGCAGTGGCGTGCCTGGTGGAGACGCAGGGCAGCACGGTCACACGGGTGACTGGGAAGGCCCAGAATTGTGGAGGGAATCACGTCTGCTCATGGAAATCTCCAGCCATTAGCAGTTGGACTTTAGTGTCCTGGGACAAAAGAGGTCGTGGGGGAAGATGTGTGAGGGATGGGTTTGCGGGTTGAGTCCCGGGAGCGCCTACATTACAGGTGGGGAGCACAAGAGGAGCCGGCAAAGGTGGAGACGCGGGCCCCGAGTGGGAGGACAGCAGGCTGGGGTGACGCCTGCACAGAGAGGTGTGAGAGGCTCCGAAGCAAAGGAGTGAGGGACAGCATCGGTGCCTCTGTGCGCTCAGGCCAAGGAGCACCGAGACTCTCCACCAGCACGCTTTGCTTCCTGCAGGGGTGATGGGAGCCGAATGCTGGGGGCTGGGGACCGTCCTGAGTCCCACGGAGCGACGTGGCGTATGTGTGGACTGTGGACAGTGACGTGGACTCTGCTCTTCAAGTGTGGCCTGGGTCACCCTGGTACTGGAGGGAAAGAGCCAGCACTGGGCTCTCGCTGAGACCCAGCCATTGTGTCTCGAGGATATATCCCTGCATTGCTGTATACCTTAAATTAATTTCTAGAGTTTTGAAATAGCTGATTCTGACAATTTTTGAATAGAAGCAACAGATTTTTTATTGGCTTTATGGAGGAGACAGTTCTCCACCATCTACCCTGACCTCTCTGGATGACTCCTTTCATTTATTTATTGTCCATGAGGTAACTATATTTATGACAAAAGAAACAAAGTAGAGAAAACAAAACTAATGGGTAAAATGATCAATCTCTGGCTTTTATGGGTCATTTTATAATAAATTACATGTGTTTACAAAATTGGTCACATACATATACATATATGTCTCTCTATATAATATCGTTTCTTTTTTTTTTAATTTTAGAGAGAAAAAGAAGGATAACATAGTAATAGTGGGATTTGCCTAATTACAGACAAAGTAGAAGGACATTATCAATGGTTGTTGTTTTACCTATTGGTATCTTCAAGATAGTTTCTCAGGAAAACAAATAGACAAATAATAGTGAGTTACAGACAAAAGAGGCAGGAGATTATCAATGGTCATTGTACTATACTTTGGTGTCTTCAAAGTGGTTTCTAAGGAAAACATATAGAGCTATACATGAGTGATCAATTAAATAATCATTGACTATTCTCAATGGTTGTTGTTGAAAATGCATACTAATAAACATACGTCCATTTGTGAAATAGCATTGGAACAATAGAAACATTACAGAGTTATGGACAGATTGGTAGGAAATTATCAATGGCTGCTGTAATACATGGTGGTATCTTCAAAGTGTTTTCTCAGGAAAGCAAAGATATGCAAGAAAGGTCTAACAAATAGTTACGGCCTAAGGGTTGTAAAAAAATAGCAGATTACCTCCCCACCAGTGACTCCTTTCACTGAGGTGTGAGGGCTGGAAGGAAGGCCAAGATTGAAAAGAAGAACCGAGAGACCAGCAGCAGTGTCCAGCAATAGGCTGTTTACTTTTTCCTCTGTAGTCATAATTATGTGGGGCCACTCCTTGGAGAAAATGGTCTGGCCAGAGGGAGAAGGAATACAGTTTCTTTTTATAATTTTCTTTCCTTAGTGATATATTGGGAAGTTTTTTGGCACTCAGTAGCGTTTGCATTGTGATTTTTTATTTTATTTTATTTTTTTTGGTACTGGGAATTGAACTCAGGACCATGCACTTGCTAGCCAGACCCTTGTACCACTGAGTTGTATCCCTAGCCCTGCATCGTGATTTTTAATGGGAACACAATATCCAGGTGGAGAAGATGTATTATGATTTCACAAGTGCCCTCCCATTGGAAGTTTAGGCTGTGTTTAATTTCTTCCTCTCATTAATAAAGCTGGGATTAGTAACCCTTTATGTATTTTTATGTACTTGCCTCATTCATTTAGGAGCAAGACTGCAACAAGTGGGATTTCTGGAGGAAAGGAGAGGAAGAGGAAGCAGGCATGTCTGGGAGCCCTGGGGAGGGCTGGAGGTGCTTCCTCCGAGCAATGGGCACAGGAAGTCTCACCCCATTCTCAGCTTTTACTTCTTGCTCATGATTTGACAAGATGCTCTGGGAATGCTCCTTCAGATTAATTCAGCCATTTGAGCAGGAGGGTGGCCCCCCCCTTATGAGAAGTTCTCCTTGCAAGCAATTTTTCTAGAAATTTCCTCTTTAGAATTTTAAGTAGCAAAATGCACGACTGCCAGGAAGTCATGTAACTTCTAGATACCTTGGTGAACATGGCCTTACACCCTGAAGACAGTCCAGAAGCTTTTGCTGTGACCATACCCATGCCTTTCCATGTCCTTCTGTGTCCTTGCTGTGGTCCTGGGCTGGACTGGGCAACAGATGAGAGTAATTTGCTACCAGCACCGACACTGCTGACGGTGAGGTCTCATTTACAAGTAGAGATCTGCAGTGACAGGTTCTTCTTCTCAATTAAGAACAAATAAGACGAAAAGTTTGTAATGACAAACCTGAGACATCTGCGATAAGCTTAAGAACTTGCTTTATTAAAAGCTAAAATGATTAAACCACAGTCAGTGTAGTTTTGTGGTTCAGCCCACTGTAGTTCTTGGAAAATGGCAATCCTTTTTTCTCGTGTATTCACCCCTTGGCATTTGTGAAGGATTTGTCTCGAGACCTTTGAGACTTCCGAAATTCGTGAACATCACCATGGCTTTCCATTTCCCCATAGCGTGCAGTAAAGACCAAATAAAAAATGCATGTGACTCCTTCAGGCTCCTTATCATTCTATAAATACAGAACTGAAGTCATTTATAAAGCTATTAAAACAAATTCAGGCTAGACTCCTTGCTGAAATGACTTTCAGTCATTATTTTCCCCTTTCTCTCTAAGGCACATGACAAGTTAACATTAGAAATTCAAGCCCCAGCTGAATTCCATTTTTGTCTCTTACTGTATCCCAAATTTCTCTTAAACTGGCACATTGTCTGACTGACTTCCTGGCTTGGTATACCCACCATGCAGAGTAGGAGTTGACTTGCTTTGGGGAGCCGTTTTTCTTAAATGAATTTTGCCTTCCTCTGAGGAAGTGACCGTGTGGAATGGTGGCGTGAAGCCGCCAGGACACCCTAGTAAAACCTCAAAGCCATTAACTGTAGAACTGCTGACTTTTTAGAATTATTTGCAGTCAGCGTGTGCATGGCCAGGCCCGAGGCAGGAGGGACTCGTTACTCAGAAGTTCAGTTGCGCAGTTCACCAGCCTTTCTTAGATCTTCTCTCTACCTGTGCACACAGCTAGTGCATCTCTGTTCTTGTGCACACTTGTCCCATTCCCCAAGATTTTCTTTATGCCCCAGTTTCACTCAGCTGATGCAGGCTGTGTATAAACTGTTTGCAGGAACAAACAGCCAGGCAGAGGCAGAGCCAGTCAGGCACATGTTCACTCTGAGATTCTCACTGATGACAGGCTGCCTCCATGCCATCCCAGGACGCAGGGAACACGAGGGGATTTAAGCTCCAGTGGAGGAGACAGACTATGAATGAGACAGCAAGGAACTTGTCAGTGAGGGAAGGGATTGACACGGCGTGGTGTGCTGGTGGCTTGGGCTTAGATTCATGCTGCGCCATGCACAGGTGGCCCAGCTGGAGCAGGGGGCAGACAAAAGAAAGATGAGATGTCCTAGGACAACAGTGGCGAACCTTTGAGAACCTACAGTAATAACAAACAGCCCACCTCAGCACGTGTGCCATGCGTTCGCCACCACTGTTCTAGGAGCAAAAAGGACACCCGCCTGGCCAGAAGGTGGTAGACAATTGCATGGGGGTGAGACATAGCCCCCAGAAGTTATTACTGAGCAATTTATGTCCCTAACTCAGACACTTTCCAAAGGAAAAAGTGGATGACATCAGTAATCACCCTGGGACAACAGGTGTCAACCAGGACTGTTCTGGAAACCTGGGAGGCATGATCCTCTGGGCAGGAGCTGAGTGAGCTGGCATGGTGGTGTCACATCCCCTTTGCTGCCCCTGAACCCCCCACCGTGGCATGTAGGTCTCCTGACTCAGGCTCCTGTCCATCCCTGAGGTCCAGGCTCCTTCCTCCCACCTATGGGAGGCTCGGTTATGAGCCAGCAGCTCTCTAAACCCTGTTTTCTCTGTCCCTTTGTCTCTTCTCCCCTGATGGTCTCTTAGGAACACTGCCCAGGAAATGCAAGAAGGAGCTCCTGGCAGTGAAGCTGAGGAACCGGCCAAGCAAGCAGGAGTTGGAAGACCGGAATATTTTCCCCCGGAGGACTGACGAAGAAAGGCAGGAAATTCGGCAGCAGATTGAGCTGAAACTCTCCAAGTAAGTGGGAGTGCGCCCATGCAGCCGTCGGAAATTCTGCGTGCACCCTGTGCTGGGCAGGAGGTGCAGCAGGTCTCCCAGCCCTGCGCAGAGCTTTGGCGACAGAGTTCTGTCCCAGGACCTGTCCTGTGCATTGTAAGAGCCTCGGCAGCACCCTCGGGCTCTACTTGTTATTTCCCATGACAATCAGAAGTTGTGTGGCGGACCATGCTGCTGTCCCTGTGCTAGTTTCACCAAACTGTTCAAAATTGTGGCGCCATTTTCCTCCCTACCAGACTCCGTGACGCTGTGCTGCTTTGGGGTCTGTCTCAGCAGGCTCGGGATGGGACTCATCAGCTCATGAGATCCGGCTTTCCATTTCTTTGGGTCCCAGTGAGAGTGAACATGTGTTCAGTGTGCGTGTTCTTCTGTTCTTGAGTTTTGCCCTCCATTGAAATTCTTGAAATTGTCCCTCATAGTGGCAGGAGCCATTGTCACAGCTGTGCCTCTGAAATGCCCCTGTGGTCTGGGGTGCACAGTCCTCCCAATGTGGGCCTGGAATGGGGCCCCCCACCTCCCGTGAGGTTGTATCAGATGAATGGGTATGAATGGACAGCACACTCAGTACACCTGACCAGGCAGCGACCCAGCTTAGTGGCATAGTGTGACGGAGCCACCCGTGATCCAGGCTGATTGGGAGCTGCTGCCACCACCCAGGTGACCAGACGGAATCTGACCGCATGTCCCTAGTTCAGAGAAAGGGCAAAATTAAAAACTGGATGTCCATTTTTTACTGAGTGGTGTTGCTTTCATGGCATCCTAAAGGCTAAAAATTATAATCTGAAAAATCCTCAATCGGGAATTGTATTTTCACTTTTCAATCCTTTGACCTACTGAAGTTTTGATGTTTAAGGTCATCAGGTGACAGTCAGGTACATCGGGAGTTGGCTGGCTTTACGGACCAGTGAGGAATTCCTTCAGATGTGTGTGCCATACTGTCTGTCCCACCTGTGCAACTGAGGCATTGAATCACTAAAGCAGCTATACACACCCTGTAAATTAATGGGCACGGTGGGGTGTCAATAAAACTTTATTTCAGATATAGGGAGCAGTCCTTGGAACAATGTTTGCTGAGCACTGATAGGTTTTAGGGTTCACGCTATTTGTACCTGTGTCTGGGACAAAATACCCAACACCCACAGCTTCAAGGAGGAAGCATTTATTATGGCTTATGGTTTCAGAGGATTGAGTCTGTGGTTGGAACAGTATGGCGGGAGGGTACGGTAGAGGAGACCTGCTTACCAGAGGCAGCCAGGAAGCAGAGAGTAAGGTGGAGCCAGGGACGAGAGCCCATCCTTCAGGTCGCTTACCCACTGACCCACCTCTTCCAACTGTACCCCATCTCTTTATTTTTTTCCAGTACCAGGAATTGAACTCACGACCTTGTGCTTGCCAGGCTGGCCCTGTGCCACTGAGCTAAATCCCCAGCCCCATACCCCACCTCTTAATAGTACATTCAACTGTGAACGCATGAGTGGATTTCTCTGTGGGTCAGCACAGCACCTCCATGACCCGCTTACCTCCCCCAGGCCCCACCTCTGAACACATGAGATCCGGGGGGACATCGTAGATCTAGACCATAGCCGTACCATTCTAAAAACGTCTTTCCTAGTCTGGAGGTCAAAAGAATTCTATTCGCTCACCATACTATTTGTACTTCTAACTGTGCCAGTTGAAAATGTTTATTTCATAACCAAACTAAGTTCTCTTACACCCTGAGATATTCAGTGAATAAACAGAAAGCAGGTCGGTGTCGGGTGAGAGCACGTGTAGCTCAGGCACACTACAAAAGCTGTCACGATGTGGCTGGAAGTGCGGGAAGTCTGGGAGCCCATCCCTGGCTGTGGCTCCAGAGGGAGAAGTCAGGGCTGCCGGAGGAGGTACCAGACGCAGAGAACCTGGCATTCGCTTTCCCCTGCTACTCACTGCACCCGTAACTAATTTTAGACCTTGGGCTAGGATGTAGTGGCTCCTTGGATGTTTGTCTTCCTGTTAAAAAACTGAAAAGAAGCTCCGGAGTTGGACACAGAGAAGCCAGCAGCTGGGAAATCGCCTCCCTCCCAAGAGGTCGGATGCTGGTCCCAAGAGGGGGCACTATTTGTTTTCCCTACAGGGATGGTTTAATTGGATCTCTTTGTCTATGTTTTGCCTCCTTTCAGATATTCTTCCACTATCTCTTACCGAATAATTCAGTCTCTGGTTTCCATAGCAACATGCCATCGATCGTATCCTGAAGAGCATTTGGTATTTTCATTTCTTTTTTTTTTTTTTTTTTTTTTTAAATTTACAGACCCTCAGTATTTTATTTTCCTAGTGCTCCCAAGTTTTTCTGGTGAACGTTCACTACCCCTTACCCTCACCCTGGGCTCCATGACACACACTCCATGTGCTTAGTCTGGGGACTAGAGCAAGGTTTGGGTTGATATCCCCTTTTCTACATAAGGGCTCCCGCTTGCCTTTAAAATGTGTACAAGGCAACCTGCAGTTCCACTGGGGGCCTGCAGTTCCCTGTGTCAGGCAGGGCCCCTGGAAGTGACACTCATGCCACCTCAGTCCTGGCTGCCACACCTCTTAAGGAAGGCCAGCAATGGGAAGGCCACTGACCACTGTCATTCTTCAGTGGTCATCTGCTCAGTGGCCCAGGAACGTAGGACTCACTATCATCGCTGTTGTAGAGATGAGAAAAGTAAGTTACAATGAGAGACTGATGTGCCTTGCGGCCACTTAGCCAGAAGAAGCGGGCTGTGGAGTCACAGAGTGCGGAGACAGCCCCAGCCGAGACCCTGGGACACCAAGGCGCTGCCGTGCACATCTGAGTCGTGGCTTTGCCTTTTCTTCTGTTGGGTTGGTTTCTGATCGGAGTGTGTTTAAGCCGTCAGCCAGTGCACGGTTCTTTGGCTGCTGAGTTGGAGAGGCTGAGGACAATGCAAAATGTCACCCACCCTCAGACGAGGCGTAGAGTTAGAGATCCTTTGTGAAAATATTAAGAAAGAGACTCAGCCCAGCCGGGCTTTGGAGAGGTGGACAGACTAGCTTGAACCCTGGCCCTTCTGGTCTCAGTGTGTGTCTTTGGGAATCTCGCTCCTGGTCTGTGAATAGAAACGGTGGCAGTTTCCTATGGGCCCTTTGGAGGATGAGATCCTGTGAGAAGGCAGGAGAACATGGTAGGAGACGCTGGAGCTGGGGCTACTCCTACAACCAAGCTCACCTGCAGGTGGACTGACTATCACCTGCACAGGATATGGACACCACCAGCGGGTCTCAGGAGAATTCCGTGGGGCTGCTGAATACATAGTGGCTGGAGGGCCAGAGGCGCTGGTGGGCCAGGTGGCTGTGACGCCTTGCAGTGGATGCTCACGGGAGAGGTCCTTGTCCTGTGTGTGACTGTGGTGTGGTTTGCCTGGAGACAGCACTGGGCAGGCGCCTGCTGAGCGGTGCACAAATCTATTAGCGCTCTCTTGGGGAGTCCTTTGTTCTGGGGCTGTGTGTGAGGAGTCTGATTAAACCTCATCACATCCTTCAGGAGTCGGCGTTTAGCGTGTTAGCACAGTAGTTAACTGGTCTCCCAGCTCTCTTGTACATTCTGTTCTGCTGCATCTAGGAAAAGGACAGCCTGCTTCTCCTCAGGCCTGTAACAGAACACAAATCCTAGGGGAAAAGACTGTACTGCTACGCTCTCCTGACTACCCCGTCCCCACTGTGCTGTCCTTGAGACCTGTGGGCTTTTAGGAGGGTGCTTGATGCTCAGGAGTCTCAGGATGGAGGCCGGCCAGAGCTGTGTGGTGCACTGCCAGGCCCAGGCTGCCAGCGTGAAATCCTCTCCTGCACACTCTGGAGGAGACCTGGGCACTGCGCAGGTTCTCAGTACTGTGGACGTAGCACTTTGAAAGTTCGATTGTTTCTGGGATTAGGAAAAAAATGGATTCCTTTTAATTGCCCAAAAGAAAGCCAGTTGTTTCTAAAGAGTAGAAGTTTCATTGCAGGGTGGGGTTTGTAATAACAGCTAGCCACACATACGCACCGGCTGGCGGTCCCTTCCCTCTCCTGCCTGACCTGCGGTGTGGGTGGGAGCCCAGGTGACATGAGCGCAGTCCCATGAACATGGCGGCAGGAGGCAGACACAGTTATTAACAACAGCATCACTCACATTCCCCTGCGGGGTGCTTCCTGCAGAGTATGACGCGAAGGTCTTCATGAGCTCTCTGGGGTGGCTCCTATTAGTGCTCCATTTTTCAGATGAGGAAAACTAGAAAGTGCGCACTTCTGCCCGTGATCACATACCAGGGAATGAAATGAGGAAGTGCTTGAGTGGATATTCATCCATCTGATCCACATCAGTTCTCACATCTGGCTGTGAAAAAAAAAAAATCATAGGGAAGCAGTGAAATGCAGATTCCCAGGCACTGCCCCATCCCCTGAGTAGGGATCTGTTTGTGACGAGTCTCTTTTCTCCACAAGCCACCACTGCCTTTACTGTACTGTGACCTTTTCCTCCAGATCCCGGGGAGACTATTGCCTGAAGCTTTGCTGTCAAAGGAACCTGGGCTTCTGCTCAGTGGCGGGTCTGTTGGTGTCCTAAGGACAATGCACATTTTGTAATCAATTGCTTTGGTTCTCAGGAAGCTCACAGTGATGTGTGTTGTGCCATTTGGGGCATGTGTCCGTGTCTGATCTTCTGTTGTATGCCCTTTGCTTCAGTTTCCTCAACTCTTCATCTTGTCTTTAAGAGGATATCTTCTGCTACATAGTTTCGAATCCATTTCTAGATTTCACCTATCAAAATTTAAGTATTTTTCTGAAGGCTGTGTTAGCGTCCATGAGACTTTGCCATCTGACACCACATCAGAAGTGTTTTCAAATGTTCATTTGCAATAGTGGTGTAGTATTTAAGGAGTACAGGAAAATGCCAGATTGCCTCTTCCCTCCCACCATTGGTAGACATTTAGTCTGCTTTAAGATCTTCACATTTTAAATAAAGCTACAGGGATCATTTTCCCACGTGAAAGGTTTTTTCTTTTTATGGAGTATCTGCAAGAGCTACATTTCCAGCAATGTTAGAAAGAAAAGTATACTGAATTAGACATGAATGAAAACCAGTCATCAAACAATACAGTAGGAACCCAACAGATCGGCAAGGTAAAACCAGAACGCACAGGAGGAGAGGGGAGTGAAATTTCTGAACAAATACATGGAAAAGAACATCACTTATAAGTACAGACATGAAAATTACATAACAAGTAACATTTGCCCCCAGTTAACAATAAAACACTTATATAATATGCCCTTTAAATATCATCTTTTAATAGTACTATTAATATATAAATAATGATAAAGAACTAAGTAACAATATCTGGCACTAGCAGGGTTGTTTACATCCCTCTATTAGTCAGCTTTTAGTCACTGGGATCAAGCATCTGACATAGACGACTTAAAGAGCAAAGGCTTATGTTAGATTATGGTTTCCAAGGTTTTAGTCCATGGTCAGCTGGCTGCAAGGCAGGAACATCATGGTGGAGAGAAATGGCAGGAGAAAGAAAGCTCAGGGTAGCCAGAAGCAGAGAGCATGGGAAGAGCTCAAGAGGAGGGGACCAGGGATATAGTACCTGACCCCGAATGACCTCATGACCTCAGTTACACATCTACCATTGCTAAAATATGCTTTAGCAATTTCTAGGTGGTGCTTGAGCTAATCAAGGTGACCATCAAGATAATTTCCGCAATCCCGTCTTACCACTGGCAATCACATGGGAGCAGGGGACTCAAAAATAACTTATCAGTGTGTATGCACTGCTGGGGCATCAATGTGTACACTGTAGCCCAACATTCTACTTGTGGCAGCTGAGAATTTAGAAGAGAGAAGTAAAAGGAGAAGGGGACAGAGGAGTCCCAGAGAAGGTGTGAATAAATTTGGCTCACGTAAAGGCACTGCTGTGATTTGCTCTGGGGGCTTTGGTGAGGCCATTCCTGAGCACAAGGGTGAGGACCCCACTGACTTCTCCAAGGCTCCCCTGGTCTTCTGCCATTGAGAGGGTGCAGGGTAGTGGATTCTCAGGTCACTGCTAGACAATACTATGGGCCGTTTCTGCCAGGGATACTTCCTGAGCACATCACACACATTGCACAAGCCCGTGAGGTCAACACCCCCATACCTTGATTTCAGTTGAGGCTGTGGGACTAATGGGAATGGCTTGGCTGAGGTGGCCCGCATGGAGGCTCAGGGTCCAGCCCTGCGCCAGAGCGAAGTCCCCGGTCTCCAGCTATGCTGGGTCCCTCTGGGCCCTAAGTCGGTCATTAACCTCTAGCCCCTCCCAGCTACAGCATGCGACCATTGGCGCCTGTTTTCCATGTCATCTTCTGCAACCCAAGGCCTTGCAAGGCGTGAGGTGTTACTGGGTTGTGTCCGCACACACTGCAGCCTTTCTTTCTGCTCCTTGCAGTAGGTTTGGGACAGTGTGACAACTGGGATCAGAACCTTCACCTCTGGATATGCACACTGAGGAGTGGAGTCAGGGTCCCCAGAGAAGCTGGGTGGGCTGGCTGGGGCTGGGCTTGGTCCTCCTGGGGGCTTTGTTCTGCTGTGGGTTTGTATCTGAGCCACATGCACAATTCCCACAGCCGTGGAAGTGTCCGTTGGTAAATTCCAGACAAGTGGGAGGGGAGCCGTCGGCTTCCTGTGCCAGATTTCATCGTGAGATTGACAGCGGGACCTGCGCGGGGTTGACCCGAGCGCTGGCAGGGCTCTGCTGCAGGTCTGCTCAGTGACTCCCTCTCCTGGTCCTCAGTGTCCACCTCACACTGTCTTGAAAGCAAAGAACCAAAGAGCCCTGAGCAAAGTCGCTTGGGCCCTCACCCCTGTGCCCAGGAGTGGCTTTGCCAAGGCCCCCTGGAGCCAGCGGGGATTGGGACTGTGAGTGCAGTGCACGCGTGGCTCCGTGAGTATGGAGTGGCGGGGCTCCCACTGGCTCACAGGGAGTGAAGGGCCACACTGTAGGCTCCGGGGCCCCGGTTTCTAAACCCAAGCAGGGCTTCCTGCCTCCAAGTCCAGGAAGCCAATGACACAAGGCTGAAGTCACGTCTGGTAAAAGGCTGTATTAACGAGGCGGTCAGTATCAGTCCACGTTACTAACTGAGTCTTCGCATCAGTATCGGCCTGCGGAAGCTCTGTGTGGTGAGGGTTGGGGAGTTGTGCTCGTGGCTTCCTTGACCTCGTAGCACCCCTGTAACGCCACGGTGCGGTGCCCCTGAGGTCCTGGCTCACGTGGCACTGTGCTCCTGGTGCAGGGCCCGGCCCTGTTGCTCATTACAGTGATCATTGCTGCCCTTCAGAAATCATGCACATTTTCCTTCTGCCCGTGCTTAATCCACGGTGGCCGTGACAGAAGGAAATGTTTCAAAGTTCTCACACTTACAAGGCTGGGATGAGATGCGGAGCAGGCCCAGTTCATCCTGCAGGTTCAAGTGGCCTTGCCCATCTCTGGGGGTGCGAGGAAATAAATACCAGGTTCACGCAACAGCCGGTGGCAGGTGCCAAGGTGCAGGGATGAGCAGACCTACTCCACAGTGCATAAATCATGGCGCAGAATAAAATATGAGCAAAGGTGGACACACAGACCAGCTACAGAACAGCACAGCCCGGGAGGGAGGGATTAATTCAGCTGGAGGTAGGTAGAGTCGGGGTGCAGGTATCAAAAAGCAGGTAATGCATCAGAGAGAACACGGTCCAATGGGTGGAAGGGTATTGGTTCCCCTGGTGTGCGGTAGGGCAGGAGGGCAGAGATGGCCCAGAGAGAAAGCAGCTGCACAGGAGCACGATGGCCTGCCCTTTGCTGCTTGCCAGGGTCCCTGCTGCTGTGAAGATTTGGCCCTGGGCCCAGGCAAAGGAGGTGGAGAGAAGGCTAAGGAGCGCCCTGTGGCCAGGCAGCGGGGACTTCTATGCTGCCCACCGTGGCTTACAGTGTGCACACAGCTGCTGCTGGTCAGCTCAAGGCCACCTCACCGAGAGGACCCCCTGGACCACCCCCAGGGGCACACCCTCACCGCGCCCTCTGCACCACCTTCCCCCCTGCTGGCATCTGTGTGGGCTCTGCCTCCTGCTGGCAGGCTGGATGCTGCCTGTCCCCTCTGCCAGTGGCTCTTTAATGCTCTGAGTGGTCGCTGATGAGCCGGTGCTACGTGAATGAAGGCCTGGCCTTCCCTGGGAAGCACTTAGGGCTTCCTGAAAGTCATGAGAGGCCCAGTGCAGTGGTTTGGGGAGTGTGGTGAGGGGTGGAGGAGCAGGCGCCATCCTCAAGGGGAGACAAGGAGGAGGACTTGGGTGAGGGGCTGGTGGTCACCTGCCTTGGGGACTGTGGAGGGACACGTGTCAGCGACAGGCAGATCTGGGTGAGCTTGCCAAAGAAGCGCGAGGACGCAGAGACAGCCTGGCGATTGAGCCAGTCAGTCGCAATTCTGGGCAACACTGGCTCTGAATTCAAGGGTGGTTAAGGACCCTTGTGGTGTTTTATTTCCTTTTATTGCTGGTTCATTTCCCACCCTAGCGTCCGCCCTCTGATTTCATGTTGCTTTTTATACACAGACAGGGAGCAGTGGCTTGTTTTGTTTGTTTGTGTGTCTGTTCTGTAGTTGGACCAGCAGAGTCCACGAGGGATTCTGTGTGTTTGAGGTAGTAAGCCGATCTCCTGGAAACCGGCAGTAGTGAGCTTTCTTCTCAGCTGCAACCCAAGGAAAATACAGGGACGCAAAGTCTACTTTTCTTTGTTCTGGAAGCCTGCAGGGCTTCTGCTAGTGAGCTTTCCTGGATAATCTGGGATTGTGGGTTTAGCGCATCAGAGTCAAGGATTTCTGTTTGGACAAAGCACCATCCCTTCCATAGTGCGCAGGCAGGGGCTGGGGACCGAGACTGGTGCAGTCTCACAAGCTTGACCTGGGGACAGTGGCCGATGCGTCCCACCTAGACACCCGTCAGAAGCGGCCTGAGCTGCAGAGGACTCTGGGTTACCAGACGCCTTCAGCGGGGGAAGAACAATGTGTCCTTCTAGCCTGAGCCGCAGAGCACACAGGGAGCCTCAGGGGTGAATTTGGTTCCTGATACACAGAAGCACGTTCTCTGTTCAGGCTTTGAAGTTGCCATTTGGGGTAGTGTCCACAGGGATTTTCAGATGCATGGCAAATGAGGAAACTAATAAAGAACTCATTATACCCAAGATACTTCGTGAACAACAAGCTAACAGCTAGATATTTCCAGCAAAGAGAAACGCATTTGTGCGGGGAATGGTGAGATTTAGCTCTAATAGGACTTCCTGTTTAAAGTGAAGCTCAAGGTTGCAAAAAGGTCCTTAGCTTGTGGCGTCATGGATCTGAGAAACTGATGGGAACTTTGAGCATATTTAGTTTGAAAACATTCCCCACTGTTGCGGGAATTTATGTGTCCAGTGCAGTCTGCGTGTGCTGAGTGCGTTGTATACGTTCTGGCATTTAATTCCAGTGTGATAGGCCTTCCAACCTCCACTTTGCATGTGAGGAAACGGAGGTGCAGAACGCTTAGTAGCCAGTAAGCGGTGGTGTGAATGCAGCCTGCTAATCCTTCAGTCCTTCTCCTTAGCACTCACATACGCAGCACGCCTCACAGCTCCCTGCAGCTGTCCATGCGCATTCCCTGGCTTGTGTGATTCTCCACAGAGGCAGCAGATGCTCCTCAGAGGAAGGAGTTTAGTCCTTCAACAATTTATCCTCAGTGCTTGGTGCATAATAGACCTGAGCTACCAACTGTCCAGTGGGTGGGTGGGTAGATGGATAAGTAACTGTATGATTGGCTAGGCGTGTGATGGGGAACTTAGGTGAAGACACAGGCAGCTGAATGGTTGGGCAGTTGGATGGATACGTGGATCGAGAGATGGTTGAAAGGATAGGTGGTGGTGGAATAGTTACAGAGGTAGATAGAAGTAGGTAGAAGAGACAGAAGAATGGATAGGTAGGCAGGTAAGTGGTGGGTGGTTCTCTAGTCAGATGGGTGAGTGCAGGGACAGATGGATGGTTGGGGAGAAGGATGATGGTCAGATGCATGGAGTAGTTGTTTCATCACTACATAGATGGTGAGGTGGATAGAGAAGTACTTAGATGGATGAATGTCAAGGCACACCAGGCACAGTGATTGAGAATCCAGTTTCACAAAGTAAGTGGGTATGGAACAACTGTCTTTCTTTACATATCAAGTTCTGCAGATTCACTTAAAAAATGATTACATTTGCCAATTTAATGCATAACCAATATCTGAGGAAGCGCATCTGGACGAGTGAGCCCTCAAATCTTCAGCGGGCATTGCCACCTTTGGAGGTTGCTTCTGCTGTGGGAGGTGCTCCCAGGCCAGAAACAGGAGTACACTTCCTGCCGCCGTGCTGCTTTCTGGCAGCCACCACATTAGGGGCTGCTGGCCCTCGAGGGTGCCCAGGATTCCACGTGACCATCACTGGGGGTGGCCTCTGGGCCTCTTTTGCCAGCTGCCGGAGCACTTAGCACAAGGCAGAGGGAGAAGGGCCTTCCGGGAAGGAATGTGGCTGATCTGGACCCACGACCCTGCAAAGGGTGTGCTAGGCAGTGTCTCCGCAGCTTGTTTCACACGACCCACTGATGACCTGGGTCAAGAACATGTGCTGTAGAAGGCAACTGACTCAGGCCGTGAGGTGCATCCCCAGCAGGGACTGTGGCAGATAGTTCCACACTTGTAGAAAGCAGAGAGCTGCCACCCAGGGTCCCAGGGACTGCCAGATCTATGGGGCCAGAATTTCCAAAGGAAGCTGAAAATCTTATTTTTTTTTTTTTTTTTTAGAAAGGGTCTTCCTGTGTAGTTCAGGCTGCTCCTAAATTCACTAAGTAACCCAGGCTGGCCTCAAACTCACAGCAATCTTCCTGCCTCAGCCTCCCGAGAGCAGGGGTTACAGGCATGCACCACCACATCTGGCAAAATTTTATTTTGTCATAATTAAACTTGTTTTTAAGTGATCCATAAAAATTGTACATTCTAATGAGGTGACATGGTGTTTTGATACAGGTACACATCGCATAATGTTTAAATTCAGTTGAACAAATCTATTTCCTCAAACATTTATCTTTTCCTGGTGGTGAAAACTTCCAAATTTTCATGCTTTTGTGGCAGAATAGCATTCGATTATGTACGCACACCACATTCCACCCCTTCATCAGCTGATGGACAGGTGGTGGCTCCTGTGAACAGCACTGCAGGGAGCAGGGCCGCAGGCATCTTCCTGACATGCTGACTTCAGTTCCTGTGGTATCTCCCCAGTAGTGGGATTGCTGCACCCTACAATAGTTCTAGTTTATTTGTTTGTTCGTTTGTTTGTAGGAACTTCCGTACTGTTTCCCACAACGACTGCAGAATTTACATTCCCAAAAATAGCATACAAGCATTCCTGATTTTCCACCATGTCACCTTTGATGTTTTTGATAATAACCGTTTTTTACTGCCATGAGGTGATAGCTTAGTTTGGGTCTTTTGGTTTGTTTTTTGGGTCTTAGAGGTGTTTTTGTTTTTGTTTTTAGTCGTGGAGATTAAATCAAGAGCCTGCCTATTGAGATCCATCCCCAGTCCTTTTTGTAACAGGGTCTCACTAAGCCACTGAGTTGCCCAGGCTGGACTTGAATTTACGATCATCCTGGCTTAGCCTCCTAAATACACCATCACGCCTGGCTTACTTAGACATTAAATTTGATTTTTATGTGAAATCTCCTTCAGTTAAACGTTAAGCCTATTCAAAATTTGTGGACCCCAAGAAGCATGTGGCATGGCCATTGTTGACCTGGGGTCATCCATTTACCCCTGCTGGTATGAGGTCATCGAGGTGTTTGTGTTTAGAGAAGCAAATTCTCCATTATGCTTAAGGGGATGTTTCGCTGATGAACTCACGCAGGCGCAGACCTGGGCCAGCGCCTCCCCGCCCACCGCAGCGTTCAGGCCTGCACTTCCGGTCCGCAGGGAGCCAGCAAATGGCTCTTCTCCCCACAGGCAGGGGTCGCACTGGGAGAGCCCAGCGCGTGATTGTGGGAAGCATCTCGGTGCAGTGCCGAGGAGCGTGCACTCTAGACAGGAATCCTGGGTGCTGGAATCCAGCGCTGCCATTTTCCAGCAGTTAACCACAGGCAAATGACTTCCGCTTCCTCCCCTCCTTGTCTGATGGGTGTGAGCAGCAGGCTCTGCCCGCAGAGTACAGAGAACTACTCTTGGGGGAGGTAATAAGGAAGTACGAGCTCCATGAGAACAGGAAATTCACCTCATTGTGTTCACCGGCTTTAGTGAAATGTAAGTCATACCACACAATTCACACATTTTACATGTACAATTCACGTGTGTGGTATAGTCATGCAGCTGGGTGTCCATCACACGATCAACATTAAGAACATTCCCACTACTGCCAGAAGACCGCTCTGGCCTGCTAGCTGTGTCCCTGACCCCTAGGACAAGATCTGGGTCAAACGGGCATGTTAGTTTTTTCCAGTTGTCACTGGAATTGTGGGGAAACAACTTGTGCAGCTCTATCCTAAGCGTTCCCAAGGCTTATCATCCCCCTCACCACCGTCATCATCCTCAGCTTGTCACTCCTGCGGCCTCATCTTCATCGTTGCTGTTACTTTGTTCTTCCCTGTCCTGACCTTTATCTGCTCCATCAACACCTTGGTCATCTTCACTGACGTCTTTGTTGTGTTGCCTTCGTCTTTATCAACATCACTGACATCCGCACCTCCCCTGTGTGCATCCATCCGCCCATTTGTGACCCAGAGGAAGCACACAGGAAACTGGCTCAGAAAATTGATTCTCGGTCCCCTGTACGTTCAGGGGCCCCGTTTTTGAGGGAAATGAAGTCCACATCTAGAACCAGGTCAGAAGCCTCAAACCGGGGCCTCCTGGAGAGATGGGGAGCCCGGGCAGTGGCGGAAGGCGGAGGGTGGAGCAGAGCCAGGGTGTTGCAGACCCTGCTCGGACGCCAGCCAGTACCAGTGGGCCGATGAGGATGCTGAACCCGATACATGGCCAGGGCGTGCAGGGTCCTGTTCAGAGCAACTGCTTCTGGATTCGGTGATCCCTGGAACAAAGACTTTGGTGTTTGGCCATTTCCGTGCTTTTCTAATTTGATGGAGCAGATTTGTCTGACTTTCTGACTCTCCAGAGGGTCTGGAGAATGTCACAGGGACTCCCAGTTGCTCTAATTAGAAATCTTGAGCAAACTGCAGTGCTGTCTGCTGTACACAGGCACAGGCGCCTTGGCCTGGGCCGGCCTGCTCCACCACTGTGGCGGAGCCTGCTTCATGAGCGCTCCGTAGCTCCCAGGCCACGTTAGGGCACTCGCAAGGATGTACTGAGAACAGCATGAAGGGATTTGGGAGGCAGTGCGGAGTGTGCTCTGTGTGCGGAGGGCCAGTCCCTGGAGGAGTGTGCGCCCAGGCCTTGTAAAAGCCCAGGGGCAGGCGCGGCCAGCACAGATCAATCCCACACCTCACACAGTCAGCCGAGGATAGGGGTCGCTAAGCAACAGAAAACAGAGATTCTCGATCCAGATGAGGTTAGCTGGCAGAATTTAAGCCTCAGAGGACGCAGATGTGAAGCTTCATCTTTTTGGGAGTTACTGCACACAGGGAGGGCGAAGAGCTCAGGGTTGGGGAAGTGAGGGACCAAGGGCCGTCCCTGAGGGAAGACGCTGGGGCGCTTCTGTTCAGTTAGGTGTACCCTGACCCATTCCCGTTCCCCGCGTGTCCAGGGAAGGTCGCCTCTGCCTGGGTCCCCAGTGCGTGGGAATCTGTAGAGGGTGGCACAGCGTCTTTCAAAAAGCAGTGCCAAACAGTGTCAAGTTGCACTCAGCATCCGTAAGACATGACTTCCCAGGCCAGAGGAGTAGGTGCGTGGTGGGTTAGGAGTTGCCTGGCTGAACGTCACAGACGAGCAAGCCCAGGTGCGTCATTCAGCATGAACAAGCGAAGGGCACAGCGACGTGGTACCTGTCCATTCAGGTGCCTGCGGGAGCTCAGTACTAATAAATCCCTTCTTCCTGAGGGGCTGGGATCTAGCATATGCGAGCGGTTATGGGAGGAATAGCTCACTGAAGTTTTCTGGACCTGCGTTCTGCACACAGGACTGGGCTTTTCCTGTATCCACTTACACCTAGGGTATAAATGCTATTGTCAGCTGAGTTTACAGCTAAGGAGCTGGAGGCTCAGAGAGATTAGGTCAGACATTCAAAATTATACAACTAATACGTAGGGGAGCCATGATTTGAGCCAGGCGTGTGGGCTGCAGGCCCTGTGCTCGGGGCCGCCCTGTTCCGTGGGGTGGATGCAGATAGGCAGCCGTGACTGGCATTGTTGTTCTGAAGTCACCAAGGACCCAGGCTCTTCTTAGCATCCTGCTCTTTACATTCATGCTAGTATTTACAGTCAGTGGTCCAAGATGGTTGCAGGGTGCCAGGCATCGTAGCCAAGTCTCGAAGGAGCATACATCCCAGTTGACTCGGTTTTTCAAGAGGGCTCTAGCGACACATCTTCCTCCACTTCTTGGTCAGAACCTTTGCATGGCCGTGCTTAGCTTCAGTTGGAAGGAGAGAGAAGAGAAGAAATGGTCTGCAGCTTGAGAAGTGGTTGGAGGGAATATGCTTGGATGAAGAGGACCAGGCGGGCCCGTTCGCTGGAGAATGGAGACCAGATTTATGGCTGAGTCCTGCATGGTCTCATAGCTCTGGAGGAATCCCCATGGCCTGCGGAGTCTCGGTCACGTGAGGCTCTGCTGCAATCCGAGGCTACCAGGGGTGTAGGGCAGTGGAGATGTAAGGACACACATGTTTTTAAGCTTGAAGAAATAGACACATTTCTTCCTTTCTCCCCTTTTCCCCTGTGGTACTGTAGATTGAACTCGGGACCTTTGTGTGGAGCTACACCCCAGACAGGGTCTCAGTAAGTCACCAAGTTGCCCCAATTGGACTCACACTTGTGATCCTCCTGCCTCAGCCTCCTAGAATGCTGCTTAGTCTTTTTTGAGGGGAGTACTGGGATTATAGGCATACACCACCATGCTTGGCTCACCTTTTTTGCTTTTGACTTTTTTTTGGTATCAATAACTATTTTTAACTATAGTTTTCATTAACTATTTTGCTCTTGGGTTATACTTTTTTTTGTTGTTGTTGCCAGGAATTGAACTCAGGACCTTGCACTTTCCCGGCAGGCAATGTGCCACTGAGCTATCTCCCTGGCCCTCTCTGGTTATACTTTCCTGGTGGGTGTTTAGGACCAGACAAGTAATCAAAATTAACCTGTTATGGTCAGTCATGGCTCCTCAGTGGTCACTTCTGGGGCACCGTGAAGAGCTCCTGGGCCCCTCAGCGCTTTTGCTGTACCAGGTGTGTCATTTTCCAGGCTGCTCTGGGACAGAATGTGCTGCGTACGGGAATCTCTTCCCCGACAGTCACGTGTGCAGATTTCTCCTGTGGTGTGGGTTTGGGTTAGGCCACAATGCAGGCAACCACCCCTCATCTGCAAGGTCTAGAGAGCTGTCAGAACTCGGCCTGCCTGGGAGCAGGGCGTGCTCTTCCGAGGCGGCTCCTCATGAGACTGCCGCGTGCCCTGCGTGAGTGACCCCTGATACCTCCATTAAGATCCCAGGCACCTAGGGCCATGGTGAGTGGGCTGGGGGGAGTGTGTTCTCTTCAGAGTGCAGAGACTCTCCTGTAGATAAGTATTACAGGGATTGCTCTGTGGCCATCAGATTTTTTGTTAAAAAAAAAAACCAGTTACCACATAGATCAACAGGCAGACTGACAAGAGCACACTTAGAACACATAAAACAATTGCATTAAATCAGAGTGCATGTTTAGATGCCCTGGCAAGGTGGTATTACAATAAGTCATGTTTTGTGTTTATAGCTATAACTTAGACCGAACATCTAGAATTCTCTCTAAGGTCTTCCTGCGGGTAAGACACAGGTTTCAACAAAGCTCACTCATAAACACCTTGACACCTCGATGTTCCTCCTCCCCCACATGCCGAACCAAGTCGTGGTACTCCGGCTCCAGGTAGCCTGCAAGTTCCCTTGTCCGAGTCACCACTACATGAGCCTGAAAGAGCTTAGAAAGCAGAGAAAATTGCTTTGTCAAACCCATTTGGCCTAAGCCCAGAAGCTCTAAAGAACTCACATGGCAAAGAAATCACACAGAGAGGTCTGGTTAGGGAAAGGGACTCACCAGGGTTGACATCCAAGGCCGTGGATTCCAAGGCTTGATTTGCTTTGTCACTAATAGTGGTGGAAAGCGGGAAGTGCCGGCCACTGGTGAAAGATAAGAAAATGCCCCTGGGATGAAAGTAGTTTGACAGCTGCACGGGACCATTCTTTCTTCTTTCCCTGTCCAGGGCTGGCTAGCTGCGAGCAGTCACTACCCAAAGGCATGCTTTTCTTGGTGCAGCATGCCAGACTTCTCCCCCGAGATCTGGGGCACAAGCCTTGGCTCTGAGGCCCCCGCAGACCATGTCTGGCCTTTGCCCCTGAATACCAATCAAGAAGGCAAGGAGTGGAAAAGCCAGGGAAGGAGCGTCAATGAGCACAGCCATGCTGGGCAGCGCAGAGAACACCAAGATCTGTCTCTGGGGGGTGACAGAAGCTTTGGGGCTCTGTATGGTAGGAGAGGGGAACACAGGCGAGGGGTAGGGGGTTTGCATAGCTGGAGCATAGGCCAATCCCGGCAAATCATGGTCTGGTCATTTTTTATGGAGATATGGATCCTCGCTTTAAGAGAACCCTTCCGCAACAAGGGAACTGGGCACGGAGCACAGACAGGAAGCCATGACAGGAACAAAACAAAAAATGAACATTTTTCAGGTGGGCCAGGCAGTGACTGGGTAAACTGACTGCCCCTACCTGGCTGTTCTGTCTGCCGGTGACCATGCAGGAGGACAGAGGGCCCGGTGCCTGTGATAAACTGAGTAACTAAGTCCTGGTGTCCAAAAGAAAATTGATATTTCTATCTTTTATGTTAATGGCTTCGCACGGCTTATCCGGTGACCGCAGGTTGTCCAATCAGAGCCATGGGAAACCTCAGGCCCCTTCAGTCTTGAGTTCCTCAGTGAAGCACTGGGATCCTCTGAACGTTAGCCAGACCTCTTCTCCCCATGCCTTAGTCAGTCATAGAGAAAGGTACACGTCCCTGGATGGTGACTCCTCCTCTCCCTGGCACTTCCCAGAGGGGACAAAGCCGGGGGTGGGGTCAGTAGGAAACTTCACTCCTGACACTAGCAGGACTGGGTAGTTCTGGCAGAGGCGGGTGTAGGATGGGAACCGAGGGTGTGGCAGCAGAGTTCTGGGCACCTTAAACGAGGTGAAGCAACAGGGGTTGTTGGAGGGCTCCCCGTGTGCCATCCAGGAGGAGGAGAGGGTAGAACTTTTTTTTTTTTTTTTAACTAGGAAACTATTAAATAAGTAAAATTGAAAATTGCTGTATAAATGAAGTTACCCTTTTTTTTAATTTTAAAAATAAAAGGGAAATATTAACAGACAGACAACGTTTTATAAAATAGCAAAGGAACATTACAGACAGTATGGAGTTACAAACAGAGTGGTAGGGAATTAACAATGCTTGTTGTATTACATATTGATATCTTCAAAGTGGTTTCTCATGAAAACAGATAGAGACATACAAAGCTGATCAACCAAGGACTCACTGACAGTTTCTTGCAGCAAAGAAATACAAGACAGTAGAACAGCCATGTTAACTATCCTACATATACATACATACAAACTTTCTCCTTCTTTCCCTTCCTTTTCCCATATCCCAGTTACCCTTTACCTTTGAGTGCTTCCCTATCTATTCACAATGTCTATCATATCTCCTAGTTTAAATTAACTCTTTCATGAGATGAAAACATCTTGCAAAGTGTAGCAGCTGAGAGACCCTGAACTTGCTCAGCGCACCGCCTCTCTGTGGCTATGAAAAGTCCCCCTTCTCCCTTAATGCTGCTTCAGAAAGCTGCAGAAAGAGTCAGCTCTCTGAACCAGCTGAAGCGGACTGTGGCACGTGGACAGAGCTGAGGAGGGTGCTGGTATAGAAGTTCTCAAGCGCCTGCACATCGGGAGCAGCATACAGGGGAAAAGGGCTGTGAACTCCGCTTGCGCACCTGAGTCGGCCGGAGCCCATAGCTGAGAAAAGAGATTTCTAACTGGAGCAAGGATGCAGATTAGCCCTGGATAACCCTAAGTGAAAAAGAGGAGTAGCAGCCGGAAGGTTTCACATAAATCTGGGATCTGTGTGTCCCCAGGCAGTGGTGGAGGACACAGCCTGGGGAAGAGAGGTCAGAATCACCAGCGGGGAGAAACGCCCGGAGAGGTGGCTGTGTGGAGGTGGGCATGCAGATGCGCAGTTGCTAGCAGCACAGAGCAGACTGGCTGGAGAGACACATGAAAAAGTCTGTAAAGTCAGAACCCGCTGCACAACTAAAGATCTATCTCCAATGCAGGATTTTCAAGCAAAGAACTAACGCTTCTCCAAAGCATACAGCCTGACGTCCCAGGGGTGAAATCAAGAGACAGGTCAAGAGGATGGGAAAGAAAAGCTATTTTTAAAAAGGACTAGGAGGCTGACCATAGAGCTGGCAGTCTTGCTGGGAACTTACCTGTCCAGTGTCCCGTGCTGTGAACGCTCGGTCACTTCTAGGTTCTGGGTGGATCTCCCAGTGGTAGACCTCCAGGAGCTCCACACCAGGGACCAGAAAGCTGTCACCTGCTAGCACAGGTCCAGGCTTCGGTGATCATGGAGATTAAAGCCAAAGACGGTCTGCTTACATAACAAGCTCCTTAATTGGAAGGTAGGGGAGGTGTGATCTAATGACAATGATCAGATTGGCCCTTTTGCAAAAGAATAGAGCCAGGGTGTATGGGGTGTTGTGCCGGGCCAGGGTCCAGTAGATCGCTCTCTCAAGCATGGTGTCTTAGTTACTTTTCTCTCACTGCTGAGACAAAACACCCAACACCAAGAGTTAAAGGAGAAGAGGTTTATTTAGCTCAGTTGTAGAGGTTTCAGTCCATAATCAGCGGGCTCCAAAGCAGGGTGGTGTGGCAGAGGGCACCCGTTCATGGCGGCGGAAGATACCAAAAGCAACAAGAGCAAAAGGGGGAAAACAAATCTCTTCCTGCCCCTTTTACCTTATCCAGACTTCTGGGGTCAGGGCGGTGCCAATCCAGTCCGTGGACTGATCTGGCAATTCCCCACCCTTTATCCTAATATTATACCATATATCAATCACAAACTCTAGATTCAGCTACCTCTGAAAAAGCCCCATCTAAAAGTACAGGCTTTGAGGGGACATCCAGACATAAACCATAACACATGGCTTCTAGATCTGGAGGAATCCTCATGACTCCAGCGACAGTTTGGCTCCCAAGGAAGGAATCCTCATGGCCTAGGACCTCAGCCATGTGAGGCTCTGCTGGAGTCCCAGGTGACAAGGGTTTTGGGGCAATGGAGACCTAAGAACGTGTATAGAAGGGCAATGAAAGAGGCCAGGTAAGTTTAGAGCTAAGAACCCTTGTTTTCCCAGCTTTTAGACAGACACCCCCTCAGTGACTAACCTGCCCCCACACAGAGCTGAGAGGATCTGACCCAGATTTCACCAAATGAAGGTCAAGCTTTGTTCTACTTTTAGTGACCTAGTGGGCATTTGTAGACCCAGGTGAGCAGTCGTGCTACTCAGCTAAAACCAGTTTTAAGTCCCTGTCTATCTTAGAGGAAAATGCAAATGCTTTTAAGGAGTAGAAGATCAGGGACCCAGGAGTTAGTTTGTCGGCTGTCCTGATAGTGGTCTCTGACTGCGTCATGACTGTCGAAGTGCTGGGTCCTGAGGTGTCGCCCTGAGTTCTCTCCTGCTCAAAACAGACCCTGAGGTACCTCCAACAATTTTCCAGTGCCACCTTTTTGAAGAGGAGCGACAGTTTGGACACCTGGGAACGACCTGGGTGCAGGAGCCTCCAGAGTTAGGAGATGTCCCATGTCCGTCTTTGTACTTATTTCCCCCACTCTGTCCTGGCATTTAGAACAACCTGTCTGTGCTGATTCCAGAGCGTTCAACTTGGTTTTCACGGAAATAACATTTTCATCTGACGTCTGCATTAAATCGTTTCATCAATGCGCATAAAGCCTAATTACATTACCTAATTACGGTACCGAGTACACCTGGTACAAATAAGTTTGGGAACACAGGCCACTGGCTGCTGGTCGGTGTTCTGCTCGGCTGGTGTGAGCACGGCGTGGTAGGTCTGGGACGTGGGGGGAGCCTTGAGCACAAGTCAGCCTTCCAGGAGCAGCCAGAGAGGCTACCCGACTGGGTGAAATTTCTCCTCCTTCAGAAAGCCCCAGCCCTGCTGGAAAGCCGTCACCTGATGAGCCAGACCCACCAGGGCATTCGGGAGAGTCTCCTGTCCTTAAAGGAGCCGACTGTGGGCTTGCATCACGGTTATGCAACACCCGGGCTGTTATAGAACACCCGGGCTTCCCCATTGGGTCTGGTAACTGGAGACCTTCCCTGGTGGACGCGGCACACTGACCTCAGAGATTTGTAAGGAGCTCAGCTGCACATCTAAGATTCCACAGCTGACTCCTGGAGAAGCCAGAACTAAGGCCAAGGCTGAGCCTCCAGCTCAGGTTCTTGGCCCTGATGTGACCCTGCTTCACTGCACGCGCATTGGTGCCCTGACACACGAGGGACGGCATCGATGATGTGCCCGCTTCTTTTTCACAAGTGCACTGAATCCAGTCACCAGTCGAGCACCATTTCCTTGCCCAGACCCCGGCGGGGCATTAGGGCTCCGCCCACCCAGTGGCATCATTATCCACGTCAGGGTGCAGCCCGTGTCATACAAACACTTAGAAAACATTGTCTCTGATGGTCAGAACAAAACATGGTTTTGTAATTTTCAACAGAGGCTAGATTTTCTCACCAGAGAACAGCCTTGCAGGGTGTTGTTCCAGGGCAGGTAGAGGGACTGGGTCTCCCTTCGTACCAAGACTGTGAGTCCCCAGCTTGCTCCCCTGCCAGCCTTCTCTGCCACGGTGACGCTGTCTGGTGGTGGCCATTCACGCTGAGTGCCGCAGGGCTCCCCGTGGCTGTGGTCCAGGTCCCCGGTGCCTGAAACCGTGAGTGCTGTGACTGGGACCCCAGCGACTCTCACTCATTCAGCTGCCAGCTTCCATAGCCAGCCTGACTGGAGGGGCCAAGGGTTTAGCAGTGCCCCAGTAGACAGAGTCCTTCCCATGAGCATCCCCGAATACCCACTGCGCACCTCACCCTGGCTTTGCCCTCCTGCTGCCTTCTGCGGTGGGGGGTCACTGGAGTGAGCGCGTGACTCGCCCTGTGCTGCCCGCCATCGTGCCGGGACTGGGCTATGGCTGAAGCCCCTGATGCACACCCGGCGTTCTTGCCTTGAGGTTTCGTTCACTCGCTGGGTACCTGCCGCCGACCAGCTTGGTTCTGGGCACCGAGTGCCCCTGCCTGCACTCTGCTGATGTGATGCTGAGTACAGTACCGCGGTGCTCCAACAGAGGCTTGTGGAGCTGGAGGGAGGGCAGAGAGCAAACGTGTAAATAACCAGATGCTGGCCGCGGAGCCCACAACACACAAAATATGGGCTGAGAACGACTGGCACAGGGAGGAGCTGGCCACGTGGGCGTAAGTGGTCAGGGTGGGCTTCCTGGAGGAAGAAACATTGAAGTCAAGCCGGGAAGGTCCCGGGTAGCAGCCCGTGTGGCACCGCAGACATGGTGTGCACTGTAGTCTGCATGCTTGTGTCCTCCGAACTCCGCACGCTCCTGCCCAGGCCCCAGTGTGAGGTCACTGGAGGTGGGGCTCTGGGGAGACGACCGGGCCCCCCTGTGCAGTTAGCGCCCCTCTGAAAGAGGCCCCAGGGAGGCCCCATGCAGACGCAGTAGAAGATGCCGTCTGTGAGGAGCCTGCGCTCGCCACGCTCCTCCAGCGACCTGAGCTCCCAGACCCCCTAAACGGGAGAAGTGGGTTTCTGTTGTTTGAAAGCCACCCAGGTTTTGATATTTTGTTTAGACAGAGATCAAAACAGCTCCTCAGCCAGACAGAAGAACAGCAAGGTGTGGGGGGAGCAGGAGCAGAGATAAGGGCTGGGGCGTGGGGGTGTGGTGGGGTTCTGTGTGTGGTACGCCCAGGATTCCCTGGCATGGACTCCTCGGCGCAGGGGTGGGGAGTGACACGGGCAGTGTCTCCAGGGCTCTGAGTCCGCGTGGTGAACACAGGTCCTTCCTGAGTGGCCGGCCCGGGTCGCAGTGGGGCCAGCATCTTGCTTCTTCTGGGGAGGGCCTTAGCCTCGGCTGGGGTCAGCGGGCCAGTGGGGCCAGCGGGGCGGGGCTGGGCCGGGAGTGGGGTGTGGGCCATCTGACCCCGCCTGCCCATCCCGACCCTGCCTGGCCACCCTCCCCTCCCCCCCGCGTCTGGTGCTGCCTGTGCCCAGCCCGGTGTGGGAGGGAGTCGCTCACGCTCCCTGGTCCCCCAGGAGCTCTGTCTCACATGCTGGCTCCCTCGCTGTCTCGTCAGGGCCTCCCGCTCCCCGCCTCTCTGTCTCTCTCTCTCTTTCTCTCGTGGCATGTGTGTCTCCCTCTCCTGCACGCGGCCTCCCTCCTCTGAGGAAAGCCTTCCTCGGGCTGGGCATCTTTCAGAGTTGTTCCCCCGCTCGGCGGTGACTGAGGAAGGAGCACGCGCCTCTCCACAGGCAAATGCAGCCTGCTCTTCTCTGAGGCTTCCTCTTTCTCCCCCGCTACCCCGCCCTCCAGCCCCAAGTGGGGCTCCTTGGGACCCTCTTCCCTGGGGCCGTGTGTCCATTCCACTGTCTCTGGCAGCTGGCAGGAGAGTGGGAAGGGACATGTGCAGGGCGAGTGCAGTGGGCGCCCCTCAGCTGCACTGGGAACCATAGGAACGGCTGCGGCCCAGGACTGGCCGGCGGGCCTCCCAGGAGCAAGGCTGGTGCCTCTCGCTGAGTCCTGGGGACACTTGGGCCCCGAGTTCCCACCCTAGTGTCCAGGGAGGCCTGATGCCTGGTGCAGAGGCGCCCAGGGGTTTACCTGGGCTGGGGCGGGTGGTCTGGAGTCCCTCCCCTCCACTCAGGGCAGGCTGCTGTGCCAGGCTGCGCAACGAAAATGGCAGGTATGAGGGAAACAGTGTTGCAGCTCAAGGTGGCGCTTCCGCTGTGCAAGCCTGTGCGCACCTCTCCTCCAGTGACCACTAGAGCAGTGACAGCGTCACGGCCACCTGGAGGTGCGAGGGTTCGGCCGTGCCGAGGATGTAGAGGGTGAGAATAAGTGCACGCTCTGCATGTCCAGCCACTGGCGGGCTGGCCGTTGTCCAGGGCCTTTGGAAGCTTAGGGTGGCTTCCTGGGTTGTCACAGTGACTGGCTTCACCTGTGCACTCTGGGTGGTTCTGGTAGACCAGATGTCTGCAGCTTAGGGGCACTTCCTCCGCAGCAAAGACGGAGCCCATCCCCCTGCGTGTCTCAGGGGGGTCCCAGGGCCCAGGGGATGTTTCTAAGCCCCTGAGACTCCAAGCTGAGTTCTGTGGATGAGCACACAAAGTATTTTGGTGGAATTTTACCACAGATTGCGTTTTACTGGAATGCAAACATCTCAGCAACAGAGGAGTGTGCCTTGTTTTGTCTGGAGCTTCCAAGAATTGTTTCCCATGGTGGAGAGTAGCTAGCCCTGGCATGGCGCCCCTCGGGCATGAGAGGGACTGGCTCAGCACCTCCGGGCCGAGCTGTGTTTGCAGCTGGTAGCGTCGTGGTGACTTTGTGCAGGTGTGAGCTTTGGAGTCTGCATCTTGTTACCTAATATGGTCCTGTCTGATCCTCCTGTAAGGAGAATGCGTTACTTGATTAAAGCCTAGTCTCCCCGTTACATCCCTTGCAACGACAGAGCATCACACTGGCATTTTAAAGACGGAATGTGAAGGAGGACTAGAGCACAGGGGTGATAGAAGGTGGGCTGAGGAAATGCAGAGTCTGCCCCCCAAGGAGCTAGATGGGGAGGGGACGCTGAGCCCTCGCACCTGGGGAAGCTGCCGCGCCCAGAGGAGAGGCGGGGCCTGGGTCAGGTGGGTGCGGATGGAGCCCAGCAGACTCGGAGACTCCTGGAGCGTTAGGACTGAGGAGCAGCAAGAGCCAGGGGGTTGCTCAGGTGCCCGGATGGTGGCTGCAGCCGGCCTTGAGGTGGGACGCTGGACGCTGAGCAAGCATTAGGTAGCTTCGGGTGTGGGGATGGAGGGGCTAGGGCCATGGGCTCCCCAGTGTCCAGGAAGTACGGGCTGCCAGCTGCTGTGACCAGGTGGCTCCACGCCTATGGCAGCCGGTGCAGGGTGGTTTTGAAGAGGAGACACTGCCAGTCCCCAGTGTAGACAGCCTCGGTCCTCCTGATGGCTGGAGCTGCCCAGGCCCTCTGCCTCGATGCCTGGCCCTGGTCTGCTCATGGGTCACCTCTGGATGGGACTCCTCTCCCCGTCACACTTCCCTTCCAGGAAGGCCCCACCACCCAGTGTTCAGAGATTCGTGGTCCCATACTTGTCATCTCCCTGTCTGACAGTGAGCACCAGGGGGCAGAGAAGGACCATCTGCCTTGCTGAGGAGGAGTGGCCTGGGCCCCGCTCAGCCCGTGCCTAGCACAAAGCACGGTGTCCAGTGGTACTTCTAGGCACCGCCTCGCGGGGGAATCCCCGGTTTCTTAGTGACTGAGGGCTGGCTGCGGGGCAGGACTGGTGTTCCCAGGGAGGAGTTTCCCAGAATAGCTTTGGCGTACTGTGGGTGCAGAGCCGTCTGCTCCCAGCGGCTGCCTCTCTCTAGGAGGCATCTGCCTGATTTGGAAGCAGTTATTTGTGAATTCTTAGACTTCAAGTTAAACTAGAGGCGGGGAGTGCATTCGGGGGCAAAGCTGGCCCGCTGGGACTTTGTCAGAAGTATAACTTAGGAGTAGGAACTGCACCCCTCTGAGTCTGTGCCCCTTTCTCATCTTGAGATTGCCCATGGTCCTGCTACCGTGGTTGTCCTGGGTGGGGGGAAGTTGGCAGGGGTGGCAGGCACTTGAGCTACACGGGCCCAGGACGGTCCAGTCCGCTAAGAACCTGCTGGGTGCTGGGCTCAGTGCTTCTAGGAGTCTCATCCGTCTCGAACCCGGGGTGTGGTATTAGCCCACTATCTGGGAGACAGAACTGAAGGGTGAGAGTCAGTGAGTAGCTCCTCCGTGCCTCGTGCCACCCAAGCAAAATGTGCTTACTATAAATAAACACCAACTATACAGAAGGTGCTTTCTATACAGTGCAACAGCAAGACCTCTGCCCACACAACCTGGTTTCTGGCTTTGGAAAAATTTTGATTATGTGTCCTCTTAGAGCTCAGTGTTTTCAGTGACAGATGATAATTGTACATTTTTATAGGGTACGGTGTGATGTTCTGTGTACCGATCAACTCAGGACACTTACTGGCATCACTTCATGCATTTATTATTTCTTTGTAAGGAGAATATTTAGAACCTTCTCTTGTAGCCACTTTGAGCTGTACAACATGACACTGTTAGCTAGAGTCACCCTCTGTGTAATGAAACATAAAACATTCTTCTCATTCCCCCTGTGTGACTGTAACTTTGCATGCCTGAAATGATTTCTCCCCATCTCTGCCCTCCTCCCTGGCCTCGGCTAACTACTATTCTGCTCTCTGGTTCTACGAGCTCTTCTGCTCTAGATGCCCCATGTAAGCGAAATCACGTGGTACTTATTTATCTGTGTCTAATTTACTTAATGTGATGACCTGCAGGTCCATCCATGTTGCCAGAAATAGGATTTCCTTCTTTTTTCTGGTTGAATAATACTCCATTGTGTGTATGTATGAGTTTGTGCACATGTGTACACAGCACATTTTCATTACCTGTTCACTCATCAGTGGACATCTTAGATGATTCCACATCTTCACTCTTACAACTAAGGCTGCAGTAAACGTGGGGGTGCAGATGCCTTTGGGATGTACTGACTTCATTTTCTTTGGGTTCACCCAGTAGAAAGATTGCCAGGTCATGATAGCACTGTTTTTTCTAGTTTGATGAACTTCCATAGTATTTCCAGGATGGCTATGCTAATTTACATTCCCAACAGTGTATAGAAGTTCCGCTTTCTCCACATCCTCGCTGGCATCTGTCATTTTTGTCTTTTTGGTCGTTCAAACCAGAGGGAGATGACATCTCATTGCTCTGTTTTGTATCTCCTTGATAATTAGTGATTCAGGGCACTTCATCACACACTTGTTGACCATTTTGCATACTGTCTTTTGAGAAAGTCTATTCAGCTCATTTGCCCACTTCAAATTGGATTATTTGGAGTTTTGTTAAATTTTTGCATTCCTTATATATTCTAGCTTTGTTCGTTGAATAAACAGTTTAGAAATAGTTCTCTCACTTTAAGTTGTCTATTTTTATTTCTTTTGTGCATAAATTTGATGTAATCCCATGTTTCTTTCATTGTTTGTGCTTTTATATTCTCCAAAAAAATCCTTGCCTAGACTAACGTCAGTCATAGCGGTTTCGCTATAAGTAGTTTCGGTTTTAAATTTCATGACCTAACCATTTTGAGTTGACTTCTGTGCTTGATGAGGGGTGGTGTCCAGCCTCGCTCCTCTGCGTGCGGACATCCAGTCTTCCTTGCACATGTACGGAGCTAGGGTTGTGGTGAGTGTCCTTGCTCACACAGGTGTGCTTAGTGCCTTTCGATGTCTGTGGGTTCCTTATTGTTCTGTGATGACCGCAGTTTGGCAGTTCTATTTTTATTCTAGCAAAGTGATGCATGGGCATTGATAACAGAGGCACGAAGGAGCTGGGAGTTTCTCAGTGGGTTGGGGCGTGCCTTTGGTGATTGAAGGTCTGGCTTTGTTCTCCCATGTGTAAGCTGTGCTTACAGAGCACTTCGTTTTTCTGAGTCTCAGTTTTCCTATTTCTAGAATGGGCATATGAATGGGACTCACCAGGGTCTTTACACTGAGCTATATCCCACCCTCAACACCCTTTAAATTTTGAGTAAGGTTCTTGCTAAGTTGTCCGGGCTGGGCTCAAACTTGTGGCCCTCCAGCCTCAGCCTCCTAGAGTGTTGGGATTACCAGCCTGTACCACCACACCTGTCAAGATGGCACCCATCTTGAGTATAATCAGAAGAGGAAGTGAGAACCCATAGTGTAACCAGGCGTGCTTCTTATGTGGATGACAGGACTATAGTTTTTGATTTTGGAACTTTGTTTCCCGCTGTGCAGATGAATAATGGTTTGCAGGCCACATGGAAGCCTTTTGATCTATATTATCTGGGGAAGAGATGGGCCAGGTGTTGTCTGCTGCTGGCCTTCCTTCCCACACAAACTGGGCAGCAGCAGGCCAGGATGGCAGGGATTTTCAAAGCCCTCAAGCTTGTCCTGGAGGGGGCATCCAGGTGCCTGGGGTTCCCAGGAGCGGCAGCTCCCAGCGTCCTCAGTGGATCCTCCAGCTGCCACCTGCCCAGCCTTCCCTCCCACTGTCCGGCTGGGTCTGGCCACCTCGTGGCCCCCTCTCCTCTGGGCAACACTTGGATCCTGGTCTGAGGACCTTACTAAGCCCCAGACAGTTCTGCTGGAAAGTCCTGTTGGGGGAGAGCCTGTGTGGTCACAGCTCTCCCTGGGTTAGTACTGGGAGGCATTTCTCTGGACTCACCCAACCTCTAAACAGCAGTTTGGCCAGCCCAGAGGGGGCGCTCACTACATACTAAGTCTGTGCACCAACAGTGTCGGTCCCCGCGTGGGAGGGGCGGTAGAGGGTGTGTGTCCCTGTTTCCAAGTTGCACACCTGGGCTCAGGGAAGGCCACCCTCTTGCCCAGCGGGGAGTAGCCGGCCTCCTATCCAGTCTGGCTGGTGGAAGGGCTGTGCAGGCTGAGCCCGACAGGGCTGCACCTTCCTCCAGCCTGTGTCTAGAAGGTGCCCTAAGCCCACCCCTACATTTATAGGCTACAGGTCTGGGTTCTGGGATGCATTCTGGATATGCCTAACACTGGTGGGCAGCCTGGCTTTTGATCCCTCTGTCCTTCCACTGGGTCCTTAAAGAGCCCCCAACTAGCAGACAGAGCAGCCAGGTCTGGGGTGGGGGCAAGCTGAAGCCTAGTTTTTGTTTTGTTCTGTTGAGACAGGGTCTCACTATGTAGCCCAGGTTGGCCTTGAACTCACTATGTACCCTAGGCTGAACTCGAACTCACTGTGATCCTCCTGCCTCAGCCTCCTGAGTGCTGGGATTACAGGTGTGCGCTACAACACCTGGCTGATGCCTATTTTTTGCAAGGTGTTTTTATCGTTTAAAACACATATTAATAATGATACCTGAGGGACTGAAAAAGAAGTCCATCCCAGCCCTGTGTACCTCTGTGTCTGTTTCCTCTTGTGCCATTTTGCACACAGTCTCTGCAACCTGCTCCTTTTCCCCGCCCCCAAGTGGCAGGAGCACCCCTCTGCAGGCACCCCCTCCCGGACACTGCTCACAGATCCATTTGAAGGATGCCTCTCAGAGCAGGCTGGTGGCTCTGTGACACTCAGCTGGTGTCTGGCCTGGCGTGCGAGCGGAAGGCCCACCGTGCGGTACTCTTTCTCCTTGGCACCCAGCTGGCATGGGGGCAGCTCCCATGGGGGGATCTGGTGGAGGGGTGTGTCTGCGGAAGAGAGTGATTGACTCTGATGGAGGAGGCTGTGTCTGACAGAAGGAGATGTCTGGGAAGAAGAAGATGAGTGTCCAAGGAGGAGAGTAAATGATGGAGAAGCCCTTCTTGGGGATCCAGGCCTGGAAGGCTACTACACCTCTGCTGGCTGAGAATAGAAGAGACCCAGGCTGTACACACCAGGGAGACGATAGCAATGCAAGCAATAGTAACACAACACTACCGGCGCTTTTCATGCCAACTTCCCCTTGTATTCAGTGTCCTCCACTCTCATAGCATTCCCGTTGGCTCGGTGGGATGGGAGTTCACCCAGGACATGGGGGCTTCAGGTGACAGGGGTCCCTGTCAACCTACTGGCTGGTGCCAGAGTTCAGCCTGGAGTTCAGACTGTGTAAGTACTGTGACCCTCCGTGCTGATCCAGGGGAATAAAAATGTCAGCCTCCTGCCCAAGGAACAAGGTGGCACAAGCACCCTGTCTGCCTCCAAACCCACTCGGTGTATCCCGCCATCTGCCAGCAGGCTCGCCAGCTGCACCTCCCGACTGTGTGCCCAGTGCCCCTCCCTGCCCCGTTTCCCGCCCTGCACACACGGGCCCGTCAGGTGCATTTGCAGTGCAGGTCGGTTGTGTAGGTGACCACTGCAGATCTGTTCTGTGAGAGGCAGGTGCACCTGGAAAGCCCCTGTGGGGTCACCTGAGTGGCTGGCCCCCTTGTACTAACAGCCCTGTGTCCCCAAGCTGCCAGTGTCTCCCAGCTACCCTGGAACATGCTGATACCCTTGGCAGTGTCGGACAGTCAACGCGGTAACTCGCAGTTGAGTCCTGGGGTGTGCGGTGCCTTCCTGGTTCACAGCCCAGCCTCCCTGCCACCCTCCTTTGTGCAGTCGGCTGGCAGATACTGCTCTGCCGCTGGCGTTCCTTTTTTCAGATCCCTCCCACTCCACATGGTGCTGTAATTAGCTGCTACACTTGGGCTTTCTCAGTGGGGAGAGTCAGAAATAGACTGCGGCTTCCCCAGCTCCAGGCAGCAGCAGCACGTCACAGGCAGCCCCATTTCTGAGCCAGGAGCGGGGAGCACCGGCTGAGGGGAGGAGTGGTATCTCACTGAGCTTTGAAACCTGACTCTTGTCTCCCCAACCCCGTAGCTTGCTCAGCTCCTGAAGTCTAACCATGCTGGGGCTGTTTCTTGCTGTTCCTCTTGTTCTTTAAGGCTTCCAGCCCCAGGATGCGGTGCCAACCCAGGGCCACTAAGAAAGTCAGCCTGCACATGCTTTATGATGGGCGGAAGGGAGCCTACACCCATTCATTCTTTCCTTCATTCATGCCACTGATACCCGTCTGGGCACTGGGTTTACTCACAAAGGGCTCTAGGACCAGAGGAGGCACTCCTCCAGCCCCATGACCCTTTTCCTAGGCCATGGCTCTGCCCACAAAATGTCCACATCCGCCCTGGTCTGAGCAGCCACTGCGGATCAGCAGCTAGCGGTCAGCTCGCTTCTGCTCAGTCCTGGCTGGCTCTACTGCGAGAACGCCTCCTGGACCGCAGCCTAAACATCTTTGGACAGCACCCTGCTGCCTTAGTCTTCTTCAGGACCCACCTGGGGGTTCTGATACCAGCCCCGACTCCCCGGCTCTCTGAGCCCTTCTGTGGCCAGAGGTGAGGCTCTGAAATCCAGTTTGCTCCTGCTGGCTGGCATCACTCGGCCCTGGCAGAAACGCCAGGCTGTCTTGCTGCTGCCCTTTCACACAGGCTCTGAGGCGAGGCGAGGAGAGCTAACCTCTGGTGCTATGCTCAAAGGGGAGACCCCCCCACCCCAGGGCTTAAACTTCAAGCACCATTCTTAATCCAGTTTTCTGTAGCTGAAATGGTAGAGTATATGCTGGTATTACAATGGCAGTAATGTTTACAATGACTTGCACCCAGCCTTGTACAGAATCTCTTTTGTGTGCCATCTCATGTGCACAGTCCCCTGGGAAAGGAAGAATTCCAACCCTCGAGCCCTGCCCTACCTCACCACCCCGCAGACAAGTGTCTGTGGCCCACCTCGGGTCACGGGAGTTCATTGTTTCAGCCCGTGAAACTGGCGAACACTAACCTTGTGAAATTTGCAAAGCGCAGCCGAAGCACCACACTGCACGTCAGGCTGCACTGGTGCTGCAATGCACTGTCGGGGGTCGGGGGCAGCTGCTGAGGACGCAGGTGGGAGGTGAGGGTCTGAGCGGAGCAGTCCTTTCCAGGCCTGGGCTGCAGCAGAGTCTCTCACGGTGTCTGCGGTGCCTCAACTTGGAAATGGACTTGCAGGAGGGAATGGGGACAGGACACAGCTCCTGATGCCAGTGGGACTATTGTGTACGGACACGAAGGAGCAACTAGGCTATCTAGAGAACAAAGCCCTGTGAATACGGTTTTCTGCTGGGCTCTTTTTCCAGTGCTGGGAACGGAGTCCAGGGCCTTGTGTATTCTAGGCAAGTGCTCTACCACTGAGCTACAGCTCGACCCCTTGATTACTCTTATTACTGATTACTTGTTATTACTTTACTTATAAATGTCAGAGAAAAAGTCTGACATCTACTAAGGTTTTTGAAAAGGCCTCCTGCCTTTTATTTATAGACATCCCCAAAATTTCTTGAGAAATTACTAAATTCTGAGCAAGTGTTATACCTCGCATGTTATGTTCTCACAACTCTATGGAAAGCTAGTTCTCATTGTTGAGGAGAAGGCTTGCAGAAGTAACTTTTTCCAGGACACACAGGCAGGAAGTGATAGGTGTCCAACTTCTGTTCACCTACACCCAAAGCCCATCCTCCACTGCCTGTCACACCAGCTTCCTGGGCCCAGACTTCCAGCACCAGCCTTGGGGATAACCTGTCACATGAGCAGACAGGAGGGCACCTTGCCTTCCTCAGACAGGGGAGACTGTAACTGATCCCCCTGTGTATTCTATACAAGTCGATCTTCCTCTTCTAGGAGTCCTGTCCTGACCCATCCCTCCTCCACAGCATCTCCAGCCCAGTGTGTATGTGGTTCGGAGACACTTGTCTTCAGTGTGATCTTCCCATGGCTGGCTCTTCATTCAAGTCTCAGTGGAAATGGACTTCCAGACCCCCTGCTCCAGCCCCACCGATCACCCATCACACTTGCCGTTGTATTTCCTCCACAGCACTGGCTACTCTCTGAAATCATTTTGTCTCCTTACTGTCTGCCTTCCTTTTCATCTAGACTGTGGACTTGCCCCTGCAGGGAAACCTTGCTCAGCACTATGTCCTGAGGGCTTGGGACAGTGCCTGGCATGTAGCAAATGCTCCACAGCCATTTGCTGACTGGTTGGATGATTAGCATTGCAGTACTGAGCTAAGCTTTGCAGGCTTTGTGCAGGCAGATGGGAAAGGCTATCATCCGAGCCCCACCCAGGAGTTGTTGGGGGCAGGTTTGGGTCTTATGGAACCTCAAGGGGAGAGGTGGAAACAACCACCCCCAGAACTAAGACACCCAGAAGCTCCCAGAGAACCACACAGCAACTACTGTGCTCAAGTGTGGAGGGAGGAGCAGCGGCTTTGTGCTGGGACAGGGATTATAAATAGGAGACAGGCAACAGTCTCACTGGGGCCAAATGCTACAGCCCCGAATTCTGGGTATTCAAATACTCAACCCTGGGGGCTGGGGATTTAGCTCAGCGGCAAAAGCGCCTGCCTGGCAAGCGCAAGGTCGTGAGTTCGGTTCCCGGTACCGGAGAAAAACAAAAA
>NW_004955528.1:3819635-3903393 GCF_000276665.1 Chinchilla lanigera | reverse complement strand
TCAGCGGCAAAAGCGCCTGCCTGGCAAGCGCAAGGTCGTGAGTTCGGTTCCCGGTACCGGAGAAAAACAAAAAAAAAAAAAAAAAAAAAAAAATACTCAACCCTGTTGAATGAATCCCCGCAGTGGCTAAAGGATCCGGAAGTGGGAAGGTTTCTGGCTGTAACCCAAGGACATTCTCTTAGCTGCAAAAATAAGCAGAGCTTAGTACTAATTTTGGCTAATTACGCGTCCCTCTGCTGACAAAAATCCTTTTTTGGTTTCTGTGGCTGAAAAATTGGGGTGGGGGGCTGTGCCCGCCAATTTCCCGAGCAAGAGACCATTTGGGAAAGAATAATTTTGTCTTCACATTACACACCAGGTCTAGGGTGCTGGCAGGAGGGAAGCGAAAGTGGGCTCCGTTCCTTAGCTGTGCGAAGTTGGAGGAGATGCCCGGTTTTTACTGGGCGCTGTCCGTGTGAGCTCACTGACAAGAGGCGGAGGCCCCCACGTCCTTAGACACTCCCCTTGGGCTGGGCTGGGCCAAGGAGGCTTTCAGCACAGGAGGAGGGACAGCTCCCAGCTTCCAGAGCTGGTGCCTCTGCCGCTAGACACCGGAGGCAGCAAGGGGAGGTGCAGCCCTCCAGGCATCTCTGTTACCAGAAGCTTCAAGCCAGGTGGTGCTAAGCTCCTCCCTAAGCCCGCGGGCAGGAAAAGGAATTTTCTGAGTGCGTCCCCGTGCTGCTTACACACACTGCTGGGTGACGGACCAGGGCGGTGCGGCTGCCGGATCTGGAAAATGAAGACCTGTACACTCAGTGCTAGAGTGAGGACTTCCACAGCAGCTTCGTGACAGGGCAACCTCCCTCCCACGTGGGAGGCTGACTTGACTTTGCCAGCAAGAGGCACCGAAGGTCCCCTTTCTCTCTCTCTTTTGAGGCGATCTTTAGGGGTGTGCCAGCCACCTCTCACCTTCCGTCCCTGGATGGAATTTGCAGGCACCCACCATGGTGCAAAATGTAATTCTGGTGTTTTTCCGCAGACGGCTGAGCCAACGACCTGCTGTGGAGGAGCTGGAGAGAAGAAATATCCTGAAACGTGAGTAGCTGGTGGTTCCTCCGGAGGGTTCCCTCACGTGTGCATGCTAAGGCTGCTGGACAGCGTTTGTAACCCAGCCCAGTTCTGCAGGCTGAGGGCTGCCTAATGCTTTCAGCTAAGAGATTCTGAAAGCAAGCCTCTAAAGAAAGTTGGTGCACCCGCAGACAGTACCTTTTAAAATGAGGAAAAAAGCTCACTCGCTTGTTTTCCGGGTTAGGCAGTCACGTAGATCTAATAAACTGAATCTATATCCATTTGATGCAAGTTGGGTATCGAGATTTCCTGGCAGTTTGGGATGGGGGTCCTAATGGCGATGGAAATCATCAGTCCTACTAGTGCAGGACATGTCCCTTTGCTGTCACACCCAGCCGGAATAAAATGGTCAGCTTAAAAGAACAGGGAAACCATGGGAAATTACCCTGTGGCTGCAGCTCTGGGATTCGAGGACCCTCTGCCCTTCTGGCCTTGAGTTTCCCATCAGGTATATAATCAGAGTATATGCCAAACAAGGGGGTCTATGACTAACCTTTGCTATATAGAATTTTATGTCAATAAAGTCACTGACAATTTGTATTTTTTAATTTTAAAGAGAAAAAAAACAATTAAAATGATGGCACAGAATTTCAAAACAAAATATGAGATTAACAATGGTTAATATCTGATGTATTGTTATCTTCAAAGTAGTTGCTCAAATTACAATATATAGCCATGCATAATTGATCAAATAATATAAGTACAAACTTTTTTCAGTGAACTAAGTCAATAGTATAACTATCTTATGTATCTTTTGTGTGTGTGTATATATATATTTTTTCCTTTTTCCTTTCATTCATCCCTATTGTTCTTTCCTTTTGAGCAGTTTCTTTCCCTTTCACAATATCTACTGTAGATTTTGGATAGTGTCCTCTATGGGCCAATCATGTAACATAATTTTAAGGGTTTTTTTGTGAACTCTGTAGACATTCCCTGAATTTGCCTTGTTTGTGAACATCTTTTTACAAAGTTAACAAGGACTGGGTACTACACTCTAATTGATTCCTCTCTTATCTTTGCCTCAGTGCCTTCATTAACTCCCCGAAACAATTCCCTCCTTTATAGAGTGTTGAAAATATTTAACCTGATTAAAAACTGAAATTTTTAAACTTATGATACAGTGACTACTATTCTATTAACTGAGCTGTATCTTGAAGATTCAAAAAACCACCTTTTATTGATAACATGCTTATTAATGTCTAGGCAGACTAGAAAAAAACCAAGCTATTTCAGTTGACTTTTTGAATTTTAAAAAATTAAACCTCTTGATTATAAAGCTTCATACACACCATTAAAAGTAGTGGCGTAGACTGGAAGACAAGTCCAAGACTTGAGAAGCACCACACTCCAACAGCCTACTGCCCACAACAGGAAGGAACTACTACCGCCGGGGCTGTTAACCTGGCAAACGTTTTTGAATAGTAGCCTCTTCCCTTCTACCGTGGGCAGCCAGGTCCTCTTACTCATAAGTGCTTCTAATTGTGTTATTCTTTAAAAGTAAATATTGAAGCCTTAAAAATAGAACTATGCTTAAGCACAGTGGATAACTGGAGCCCACTGCGCTCCTCTTCAGTGCATAAAAGAGAACTGGATTCTCGGCAGTGGCCATGGAAATCTTGCCGTAAACACAGCCCCTTCACCAGTAAGCCACATTTGTCCTTCGCTCAAAAGCCTTCTCAAGTGTCCAGAGTGGGAGGACCTGAAACTTCTGCTACTAGCTTTGTGTTAGCTATTTTGTTCTGTTGTTTTCTGTGTAGATAATAGGGTAACCATATATGGTCCAGTACAGAATCTCACACCCACAGGCTCTTGACAATTGGGACATCAAACTCTCACACTACATTGCATTTGCTCATATAATAAAATCCTAGGATACGATCACTTTGTATTTACTTCCCTTCAGTTCAGGAATGCATGACTAATTGCAGTTCTATCTGAGGAACACTCAGAACTCTGCTGTGTATTTATGAATATCACCACCTTGGGTTGTTCTATATGATGATCATACAAGTAATTCTTTATTGGGCCCAGCCTGTGCCAGGTAGTATATTCAGTGCTTGGTGTATGTTCCCTAATTTAATGTACAACAAATTTATAAATTTTACTAATAAAGTAGCTAAGGCACTGAAACAGGACGTTTTAACAAACGAATACTGGCAAGAGGAGAGAGCTGGAGTTCCACTCCACGTTTGCCTCACTCCATTGTCTGTGTTCTTAACCACTGCAGCAGATGAAATAATACATTCCTGAGTATCTGTGGAAGACTCCTGTATAACTGTCCAAGCTACTGGAGTTATTCCCAGAAAATGTGGGTGCAGAAGTCCTGACAATGGACCCCTTGTCTTGTGTAAGGTTTTCTGGTCTGGGAATATGATATCTACAAATATCACTAAGGGTAGCTCAGAGAGGTCTGTGGACATAAGCTAACAGACCATAATTTACTGGTGTCTGACAGAGCTCTTCAAACAAGAAAGCACACTAACAGGTACTTTCAAAGATCAACTTTCCAAAAGCCCTGCTGCATTTGTATGGCCTTAGTAATGATATTTTCACACACACACACACACACACACACAAAAAAAAAAAAAAAAAAAAAAAAAAAGGATCTGATTTTTTTTTATTTCCACAGAGAGCTTGTACTTGGGATTCCTCTGTGAACTATTTTTAAGAAATCTGAAGAATTACTTTCATATCATTATTCTAGGCTTTCATAGCTGGCCTTATATATGATAGTTTTGGAATTTTTCTAATTATATCTTCCACTTTGTTACAGCTTACAAGTACATTTTCTTCTGGTTTTTCACATGCCTAAAGAAATAAGCACATAATAGGGTTTTCTTTTCTACAATGCCCTAATCCAAGAAAGATGACTCTTTTAAAAAGAGAATCAATAAGTACAACTGCTGGCAAATTAAACACCCATATACTCAATCCCCCAAATGTATGATTGTTTTGGCTGTATCTTATTTTTTCTAAACTAAGGCAGATAATGTGAAATTACGTTAACCCCAAATATCAGGATCTCCCCTTCCAAAACCTGGCAGTGTTTGTAGGAGTGCTGATGATTCAGATCTTTCTCCTAGGAATGGAGTTGTGTTCAGGTCAGAGACGGGGGCTTTATTTAGCAACACAGAGCATCAGAAACAGGACAGGCTTTATCTTGTACCTCAGAATACGGCATGCGTATACTATAACTCAGTGCTCTGGTCTATCTTTAGCTTCCAAGTGTAAGTGTGAGCACAGCTTGGATGTTAATAGTCACAACTCACCAAGCAAAGCCAACTTCAGTAAGACTTGGACTCCTTTCAAAGATACTGTTATGTAGACGTGTTCACGGTTCAGCAAAGGAGAGTAAGTTAGTTTGTAGGAGTGTTCGTATTTGAAATACACCCTGATAATATAAATTCCAGACAACCATAAGTTGTCTAGAATTTGAAGGAGGGTATTCTGTATCTTATGTTGATTACCTAAAAGGCACACACAGTATGAAATACAAAAAAGCAACCAGGAAACAAGCTATGATAGTGCTATTTATATTTAAATATGTACAAGTATTTATTCTACTACCAAGTTATTTTGTATACTATCTGTGTTCCTCCATGTAAATATACAAATAGGTACTTGGGTAGAATAGAGAAAGACTGACATATACAAAGACAAGTGATTCTTGGAAAAAAGCAACAATATTATCTGTGGCTATTTGTACTGTAGAGACAGACAGAGGAGAACCAGGCCAGGATGAGTCTGTATAACAATTCGTCTGTGATCCGAGCAGTGATTAGCAAAATGGAGAAAACACAGAGGTTGAAATATGGGAAAAGGTGTGATTTACAAGCTGTCTTTAATATCCTACTGCAGCTACCCGATAGACCTTGAGTACATTTCTTTGCTCAAGGGAAGAACATCTCAAATGATTTCTCTGTTTTCTATTTTAATCTTTCACAGAAAGGAATGATCAGACAGAACAGGAAGAAAGAAGAGAAATCAAGCAAAGATTAACAAGAAAGGTACTATATTTCCTGGATTTGAAAAAAGTGGACTAGAGAAAAAAATTGCTTCTGTAGCAAGTGGAATGGGCAATCTAGGATGCCACTATCTGTGACTGTGAATGACTTCCTAACATGGACTCAGTCAAACCAAAATATTTGTTCAGTAACAGTCACTTAACTCACCAAAACGCCTCAGAAAACAGCTCTCCTGGGCACCTCCCTCTGACTGACCTTCCCTATGGATGAAGTTCTTTCCCAGCACAGTAGCAGCATGGAAAGGCAGTAGACTCCTCATGACATTTCCTCATATTTCCCGGTGGAGGTAGAAGTTGACTGGACATTTTAATTTATACAATATCTAATAAAAACATACTTGGCTTATCAGGGTTTTAATTATACCTTTTAGACTGTTTTTAGTCACTTGCAGTAAGTCCAAAAGCTCCTTCGCTGCAACGAACTTTAATAGTACTGAGAGATAATCTGTGTGAATCGAAGAGTTAAAATTTGTGATGGCCAGTGGTAGCAACTCTTTAAAACCCTGACCATTTCTAAATTCATGTATTCTGCTGTTTCCCCCTCTCCCCTGTGGTGAGTTTGATGTAGGAGTACTAGAGTAGTTATCATAACTTTATCAATATTTTTTTTAAAAATGCTTATTTAATGGTACTTGAAAAGAAGCTATTTTTGCTGTAAGATTTAATTCATCAGGCATTCCTTGACCCTGTGCTATATACTACTTAGAGTATGCTGATAAAAGGTGTCGGAGAAAGGACTGTGATTTAAGAAAATATAATTTAAGCCCTGCATATTACAGGTTGCTTATATGCAGCTTATATTTCAGTTTTTGTTTGTAGAAATATAGTTTGCTCAGTTACTTCAAGAGAATCATCTTGGCACATGAGACCTAACTATAATCATGTTTTATTTTAGCTTAATCAAAGACCCACTGTTGATGAATTAAGAGACAGAAAAATTCTGATACGCTTCAGTGATTATGTGGAAGTAGCCAAAGCGCAGGATTACGACAGGAGGGCAGATAAACCCTGGACAAGACTGTCAGCAGCAGATAAGGTACAACACTGGCTGTGCTGGTCAGGGGCATTGGATCTTGGGATACGGGCAACATGTGTCACACCAGGAATTTCTTCTTATACAATGGGAGCCCCTGACCTTTTACATTAAGGTTCTACTTTGACTAGATACTGGTTTTACAAAGATAACTCGTGGTCAGGGTTGATCAACAGTTCTCAAATAGGGGACACTTCTGTCCTCAGGGAGGTCTGGCACTGTCTGGAGACATTTGTATTTGTTACAACTTGGGCCAGAGATGTAGTTCAGTGGCGTAAGTGCTTGCCTGGAAAGCCTGAGGTCATGAGTTTGATTCCCAGTACCGAAAAAAAAAAAAGTCACTTCCTCTGTTAACTTTTCAATGTCCTGTTTTTAATTTTAGGCAGCAATTCGTAAAGAATTAAATGAATACAAAAGTAATGAAATGGAAGTACATGCATCAAGCAAGCATTTGACAAGGTGAGATTTCTGTTATGAATGTCATGACACCTCGGGTATTTTTAACACGCAACACCAAGAACTTTACATTCAGCTAGACAAATGTGGCATTTCTGCAGAGAATGTCGAGAACAGACAAAGTACTTCACTGCTGTCTGTTCCTATGGTATTCTATAGAGCTTGGTACAAGGTGATACGGAGAAGAGAACATACAGGTTGCTGGTTTATTTTAGTTTGTATTTAAGAAAATTAGAATCAATGAAAATAATTTTTCTCTACATTTAATTCGTTTTCAGAAATTCAATTTGAATTTGTCAATTTATACTTGACTGTTATGAAATTACTCTCCACTTTGCCATCTATTTCCCCTTACTTAATTTTATATTGACATCTTTAACACACGCTGTTTCCCTAAAGCTAAATGAGCATTCATTTCCTCAGCAAGTATCTCAGTACCCACCACTGCTGAGGTACTGAAAATATGACTGTGAATATGATGATACAGGAGTGATAAACGAGACTCCTATCTATGTGGAGCTTAACCTACTGGGACATATTTTCTGTTTCTTCCATAATCAAGATTTTCTATCGGGATGAATACATTCTCTGTTCATGCTACTGCATATACAAAGGATGACACTGTGTCTTACGGTGGTGAAGTTCATCATTACACTGTACATTCTCTCTTTTTCCAAGGCCATGACGAGCAATAATTATCTTAAATTCTCATACACCTTTAATCCTAATGGGGGTGACTATAATGTAACAAGTCTTCAACTGCAACAGTAGTTTTGTCCTCTCCCTTTGTCTAAAGATGCTCAAGCCCCAAATAAAAGAGAAAGGGTTTGCATACAGACATCACTTAAAATTAATGGATCTCTTTTGTCATAAAGTGGCCACTGCAATTATTATTTAAATCAGGAGGCTGAGCCAGGAGGACTGACAAGTTTGAGGCCAACTTGGACAACCTAGTGAGACCTTATCTCAAAATAAAAAAGAGCTGGCAACGTAGCTCAAAGGTAGGGGTTCAATTCCAAGTATAACCAGAAAAAATTGTTCTGTAAAGCTCCATATGGCTGTGGAACAAAAGCCAGGTAACCGTTGTCTTATGCACTGCTTATGCAGTGGTTTCTGGATCAACTATCAAGTGAAGAAGGGGAGGAAAGGAGGACAAGAGAAAATTATGCAAATTGTTTTTAGATTTGTTAAGGTTTCCTCCCCATGACCAACATACTTCTGAGGTGGAATATATCATCTTAGTTTTGATTATTCGGAATGGATCCTAATTAGGAAATTAAATTTCCCTTGTACAACATTCACTGACTTTTAATGTTCATTCTAGTTTAATCTCTATTACATTTCCCCACTGTACATTACTAAAATATGTACTAAGATACTTTTCTAAGTTAGCTTCCTCAGATGAAAAAAATTTAAGAGTGAGCCCTAAATCTGAAAATTAGGTAATAGTTCTAAATTCTTACACATTTTAGTACTTCATATCAATTTTTAAGTCATATTTTTAGTCACATGACTGAGTGTATTAAATATTATTATAAACACATCACTCTACAAAAATATTCTCATGGCTACTATAATTTCCAATAATTTATCAGCCAATTCGTTACTTTTACTGACTCAACAAAGAGCTGGCCTTTCTATGTTCTTTCCTTGTAACTTTACACTAAGTTCTGAGTAGTACTAAGAATTCAAGAGTGTATGTTTGGGGGTACAACAGGGGCCTGAGAGTCAGCAGCCCTCTGAGGCGCTACCTACTGTACTTTAACCAAAGCAGCTCTATACTTACATTTTTACGTGTTAAATTTCTGAGATACTTCCAGCAGATTTATTTAGGGAAGGCTTTTAACTGTTAAAAACTAATTCTTTGTCTTTTTAAAATTTCTATAGATTCCACAGGCCATAGAGATTTTCTTCTGAGAAGAATTTGTGTTTAATTTTTGATACCAACTCTGAACATTCATCAGGGAACTTTCCTGAAGTTCAGCTCAAGACTACCTGCTGTGTGAGAAAAGCAGAATCACACACTCAGGTGCAACCTTGGCCACACTTACCTACAAGAGGAGTAACCAGAGGACACACTTCCTTCTTTGATGTCTGAGGAGTGTGAACTATTGGGGCCAGTGAAGGCCCAAAGTGAACCCTACCAGAAGAAAACTGCTGTTTGCCTTCCAACCTTGTTTTACAGTTCTGCAGTGTGATGGAGGACGGGCGAAGTGCATGTGCAGGCTCACCACTCCCAGGCCTCTGACATGAGGGACAAGTGAAGCAGTATCGCAGTGTCATTCAGTATTTTGTTGAAAAGACATTTTTATTCTGATCATGATTAGTTTGAAAACTCTTTAAGTTCATGTTATATAAAATGATTTACTGTATTATACTTTTTGTTTTTTATATAATGTCTAACAAAAGTACAGCTCCAACATTTTGATTCCTGTTAATTTTGTTCTTTAATTAAATGACTACTTATTGCAGGAAATTAACCCAGACTTCACATTTTCTTGGGGTTGGGATGAATGCTCTCTTAGGGATCTATGAAACAAATCAACTTTTAGTACTTCTGAACCCAAATACCCGAATGCCAACATTTTATGTGCGTAACTTTGTGAATTCATCAGAATATATGGTTTGTGCCTCCAAAAATCGTATCTTTTCCAACTTAATGTACTGATGAGTACTGAAGACTGCATTTAACCTAGAAATAACCAATAACATTGAAAAATTCTATCAAAATGATAATTATGCCCTACCTGAGAGTATTTGCAGGTCCAAATTAGGAAACATTATTTTAAAACCTGTTAAAAAAAGACAAAGGTTTAGATGGAAGAGACTGTAAGAAGAAACTTACCCCAGCACAAGGGTGAAAATTAATCTTGGCATAAAGGTAGAAGCAAGCTAATAACAATAAACATTCCCTGGAGGTTTTCTCTGTCTATTGAATAAGTGTCCTTAAAGAGCTAAGCCTTCCCTCTTTTCTTCCTGGTACACTCGTGAAGCAAGAAACAGTGGCTTGAGTATGACTTTAGGAGCTTACAGAACCTGTGCTGAAATCCAAGCTCTGCGCTCCTCAGCAAAGTACTTATTTTCTCTATACCATGATAGTCTCTCTCCAACACTGCTTCTGAGGTAAAGTAGGTAAAGTGCTAGTACAGTGCCTAGTACATTCTAGGAATTCAGTATGTGCTAACTACTGATAATGGTTGCCAGACAGACCTGCAGCAACTGTCCTCTATGGATTTTCTTAACCACAAATGCTACCTCATTGCTTTCTGTGATCTTTCCTCTCTGCTTAAGGCTGCTTGTGGATGAGATGCCACAAAAACTGCGCAGCACGTGTGGCAGCACTTTGTCTGAAGAGACCTGTGATCCATCCAGGGTACTGGCAAACACTATCACTGTTCCAACACCAAAATTCCAGCTCTGCCTCTTACTTGATGTATAACCTTGTGTGAATCACTAACTTTTCTGAGCCCCAATTTCTTTGTATGTGAAATGAAATTTCTGAATCCTTTCCAACTAGAAGACAGTTAATTTTACAAGAATTTACATGTATATATTATGTACTGTTTTCTTTACAAGCTATTATTTCCGGCTAGTCAACCAGCAAAACATTTTCATTACTTTAAGCTACATAATAGTTCCATTTTATACTGTGCTCAGTTTTATATAATCTGGGCTACAATTTATATTTTAAACTAAAATTTCAATCTCCCTCACTTACTATAAAATGAGAAAAAGTACCACTGTCTTAGAAGCCACTCTAGCCTTTGAAGGATAAAGGATCAGTAGAAAGACTGCTTAGAAAACAATCAGTCTGTGATTACAGATGACTTGTAGGTAAGACGTATGTTTAATTTTTTGTCCACGTCTCATATCTAATAGATAATAAAATTTAAAATTAAGGTATACCACAGGATACAAGGAGGAGCATTTAGGTTGTGTTAGGCTCAAAGGTTCTAAGATATCATGACTATTGAACATTCTCATTTAAGTCAAAATTTTTGGCAATACATAAACTGTTCTAAATCATACATCCACATTTCAAATTCTTTTCAGGTATAATAAGGGTTAAGGGACACATGTGAAGCATATTTACTATGCACTTAAGTACATTTAACTGTGCATTAAATAAGTATATGGCATCACTTCTCAAGTATATTTCATGTTAGCTAGAAGAACAGAAAAAGCAATTCATAAATCACATTGTATTTCACATTTTTTTTGTCTTTCTGAGATAGGGTCTCGCTATGCAGTTCAGGCTGGCCTTGAGCTCACTGTGTAGCCCAGGCTGGTCTTGAACTCACAACGATCCTCCTGCCTCAGCCTCCCAAGTGCTGGGATTACAGGCATGAGCCACCACATCTGACTCCATAAATCACATTGTAATGGTGAAATACATGCATATATAAAAGTTTTCATATGTTGTATACATTTAAGGAGAAAATTTATATCTAAAAATCTAAAGACTTAGAAAAAGCTACTTTTGGTTTCTGGTTCAGTGACAGAAACAATTTATAAATTACCAGAGTTCTGCATTACTAGTAGTACTCAATAATGAGATTTTTATGCATTGACTTTATAAATCATTTGCTCCTATTTTTGCAAGATAAAGTGTGGCTGTTAAATTAACAGCATTTAAATAATGAAAGTCATTTTGCTTTTAAGGAGTCCAAGATTTTATAAGGGGTATTTGTAAAAGGAAATTAAATTTCTTCTAGAAATATCTATTGAATTTTAAGCTAATATAATGGAGGAATGGTGTTTCATATGACTTTGTGAAAAGTATATTTAAAACTTTTAAAGGGGCTTTTAAATTTTATCATCTGAATAATTTTTGGCAAATGAAATTGGAAAAGCAAAACAAAACACAAACACCTAGCATCAAAAGGTCCACCTTGTGGAAATATATGGTAACTACAGGTCTGTATCTTACACACTGGTGGTAAAATTGAAGTTTTTAGCTTCAGATCTATAGATCTATAGCTCTTCAACAGTAATGTCAAGTCAAGAAATACAAAATCCCAATTGAACTGTTAACTACTATTCCAGCAGACTTCCAGTATCAGACTTGCAGTATTAGAAACTTTTTCTAAGCCTTTCATGTGAAAACATCTCAAAAATAGATGAACAAGCCAATGAACATACAACAAACTGAATGTAAAAAAGTTTTCAAAAAGTTAATTCCTATAAATTATACCTGATTATTTCTCTATGTTTTTGGATGATATTAGCAATATATGATTAGTTCATATTTAGACAAAACATGTTAGAATGAAGGGAAAAGCTACCAGTTAGCAGCAGCTGCACACCTCTATGAAAACGGAGTACTCTATTTTATGTTAACAGTAATAAAAAGTCACCGTTTTGAAGTCTTTAAAAGTCACTTGTAAACTGCCTTAAAGATGTAAAGGGAGAAATTCTGAAAATTTAGTTTTTTGATAGGCAATGGGAGAACTCGATATGGTTGACATGCTAAAATTTTATATTTAGATATATACATAATAATTAGCTTCTAAATGCAGCTTACTAGTCTTTTTCAAAGATACACACACTGAATACATTATGAAAATTCAGGTACCTGCCCTAGAAGACTGGTGTTCACCACCATTTAGTGCCCTGCTTGCCACCTAACCTAACTCTTGGTTACAATGAGTTTGCATAGTGTGGTATAATAAATAATCTCAAAACCACTTACCATTGTGCTCTAACTATATTCCATGTTAGATCTGTGTGTTGATATTAATTTCTTGGTATACTATTTTGCTCTAAATTCTACTTTAGTTGTTTATTCATAGTGTTTTTCAATGCTTCAACTTTTGACTGGATATGTTAGACGTAAGTCTTAAGTGCAAATGTACAATAACTGTTATTAAGTGACGGTGACAGAATGGCTCAACAACTGCCTTGAGCTCAGTGCCTAGTGTGAAGTTCCATTTGCTAAAATTGGTAGAATTTGTTACTCTAGACTGCAAATTTGATGTGGAATTAAACACTATGCTATATGTAAACAATAGAGTCCACTATGCTTTCAAAGGATATACTGGCCTATAAGTTGGTGCTGACTGTCTATAGTGTCAGGATTTGGTGGCATTTAGATCACTTACAGTCATTACTGTAGGGTTTACATGTCTACCTAGTTACAGTAATTTAAAATTCTCCCTCTTTTTCATGTTTTCCATGTATCCTTCTGGAACAGTAATGACCTTATAGCTCAATTTGGTTAAGAACATACAGTAAATCTACATCAATAAGGTGTTAAATTGCAACCCAAGCAAGATATGTAGATCATTAGCTACAATGATCATTTAATTTTATTATGTCTGAAACAGAAAAGAATTTTTAGTTATATTGTTTAATAAATAACTCATATGCCTGACAATGAAAAATTGACTTAAATCACTATTTCTGTGAAACAGCAAAATGAAAATAAAAAGATCAAAGAGTTAGGATATTAAAAATTTTCCCTCTAAACTTGGGGTCTACAATCAGTAGTTCACAGACCAAATCTATTCAGCTTTAAAAAAATTTTTAAGGCCAACAAGCTCAGAATAACATTTTAAAATGGCTATATCTGCAATGATTATGTAAATACTTACAAAACATCCTCAAATTTCCTATTTGCCCCCCAAAGCCTAAAACAAATACAGTATAATTCTTTAAGACAAAGTTGTACGACTCCTAAAGTTAAAAACTTAGGTATAAATTACACAGAACTCAAATAGTTAAATTTTGTTTACAAACTCAGAAGTTTCTAATATCAAGTCTATTCCAAATTTCAATACTTATTATAAACTGAGGCTGAAATTAATTCTTGGACTTGTATAAAATGCATGGCAATTTAGGCAAATAAAACCTTACAGATATTAAAGAACAGTGTTTCATTACTGTGACAACCCACTCTGCCACAACCCTTGTCATTTAAAATAACTGCTATCACAGCATAAGCTAAAAGTATTATTTAAAGTTGCAGATAACATATATTTTCTGAGCACATAGTATTCCTACAAAAACAAGTTGACTTATTTTCCTCCAGATGCTATCACAGGATTATTTCAATGGGTATTTTTTACATAATGTGTTTTTGAAAAACAACTACTAAAACTAACGATTACAAATAATCATCATAGCAATGCAGTTTATGTACATCTGATATGCCTACACAATTCTTCCAAAGGTTCAATAGAGGAAAATCCATGTGATTATGCATGGCTTTACAAACATGTATATCCTCTGTTAGCGTAGCGGTGCAAGTCTGTAATCCAAGCACTCTAAGAGACTGAGGCAGAAGGATCATGAATCTGAGCCCAGACTAGGCATCTGGGAAAGTTAGTGACTAAGCAAGACCCTGTCTCAAAATACAAAATAAAGTGCTGGGTTATATAGCTCAGTGTGAAGACCTTGATTTCAATTACCAGTACCACACACACACAGAAAGTTATTTAAGAAATTGTTTGGATGTTTGAAGTATACTGAACAAGAGGGAAAGGAATAATAAAAAAAAAAAAAAACTAAACCTGAGGAGAGAGGCCCTTGTTTTGAGTGTTGAGATTCTTATTCAAAGTGTCCATAAGGCATTATATATAATATTCTGATGTTGAAAGTGAGGTCAGCACTTTCCTACACTGTGAATCATCAATGCTAGAGACGGCTATTGTGTGGGACTGGATAAAAAGGCCAAAGGATAAAGTTGAGAGTGAGGAATAGTGAGAGACTAGAAGTGAGGCCCACAAGAAGAGAGGTGAAAGGAAGCCAGAAAAGAGTAAGAGAGAGACAAATACTGGCCAGCTAAAGATTTTAAATGTGAAATGGCACTGAGAGGCTAAGGAAGAGGTCAGATTTGGCAAATAAACAGTGGTTTTGTGAGTTATTTCAATGAGATATCAGGGGCATAAGCTTGACTGAGGGAATGTAAGGAGCAAGTAGGACGTGATTAAGTTCAGACAGTAACTAGTAAAAGGATGCAATTTCATGGGAAGGGCAGTAGAGAAGAACACAATGTCAAGGAAGGGTTTTACTTACTTATTTAATAAAGATAGGTTATAAAAGCCAAGGGAGAAAAATCAACAGTAATGGGATTCAGAACACTAGTAGGGTGACTGTCCTTGATAAGCAAGTATGACACTGAAACAAGAGAACTCAGAAAATGTTGGCATTGATGCAGATGACATTCAATTTTAGGGTAAATGAGAAAATGTTGAGAAACTATCAGCTGCTTTATCTACGAGGTAAAGAATTAAGGAAAAATATTCTGCAAATGCAGTAAAAGCCAAGTATATAAGGCAGAGTAAGGACTGTTGAGCATGCTGAATGATTAGGCCACTACTGTAAAACTTGATTGGATGATTTTCTTCAGTGTAGTCCAGCTTGTAAAATGAGGGCTGTGAATTATTAGGTAAAGTTGAGATGAGTAAAAAGGGCAAGGGTATTATTCTGGACTCCAGGCTCTATAATGGGTATGTAAGAAAAGACACTAAGGAAGGATGACAGGTAGAGAAAAAGTGGAGTAAATGTCCTAAGACTACTCTAGAAAGCAAGCACTGAAGGTAACAGGTTGGATGATAACACCGTTAGAAACTAACAGCCTGACGTTCTGTTGGTAATAAAAGTTATAGCAGAAAGGTTTTAAGGGCAGAAGTACGAACCTGGGACAGACTCCATATACAACATAGTATGGGAGTAAGTATGATGTCACAATTGAAGGGTCTTGTAAAATGAGCTAAGTAGGTAAGTCACGCATGATGGGGTTAGTTCTAAACTCACAAGGCGACCCAAACTGCAGTTTGAATAGTATTTAATACTGTAGTAGAGCTGTAACTCCCTCTTGAAACAGAAACCCCACTGTCCCAACCATAAATCTAAGCTGATACTAATCACTGAATGAGGGGACTGATATGAAACATAAAGTGTTTTGCTCTTATTTTGATTAAGAAACTATACCGTTTTTCTATTTTAAAGAGAAAAGAACAAAAACAAAATAACAAAAACAATAAAATGATACAGAATTCCAAAAAAAGGTGATAGGAAATTAACATTGGTTGTTGTATTACGTGTCATCTTCAAAGTAGTTACTCAGATTACCAGATACAGGCATGCAAGATTGATCAAACAATTAAACATCAACTGTTCCTTTCAATAAACCATTAGAAATTAGTACAATTGTCCTAGCTATTTTGTGTGTGCATATATACATTTTTCACTTCTTTTCTCCTTTCCCTCATCCCAGTTGTTCTTTCCCTTTGAGCAGTTTCTTTCCCTTTCACAATATCTATTGTGTCTTTCAGATTTTATTTACTCTTTCAGGTTCTTACACTAGGGAGACAATACGACGTTTACACATGTGGGTCTGATTTATTTCACTTAGGAGTATGGTCTCTAATTGCATCCCTTTACCTATAGAAGCCTCAAGTTTATCTTTCTTTATAGCTAATACTCCACTGTATAAAAGTACATCTTTTTTATTCATTCCTCAGTTGACAGGCATTTGGGTTGTTTCCAAGATTTAGCCATTACAGATTGTGCTGCTATAAACATGAGTGCACATATATTGCTGTGGTATGATGTTTACTTTATACTATATTTAAATACAGGTATTATCCAAATAGTCTACCATTTAGACAATGAACAATAAGGCTGTTAGTATTATTCTTGTCTGACTGCAGAAGGATATCATTTGATTCAGCATCCATAAAATAGAAAAATTATGATATATAAAATAATTTCGTAAGTTAATCAAGTGAAATAGAATTTATTTCAACTTTAATATAGCAAAACAAATCAAATATTCACTTTATTTGATAGAATGATCCAGCAAAATATTACAATGAAAACTAGGAGCTTAAAATGTACTTGACAAACAGCATGCTTACGAGTTAAAATTTCTACATTGAGTTAAAATATTTTAGGCAATATACTACCAATTTTAGGCCATTTAGTATCTGCTAATACATTGGAGCCATAACCCTATGAATTATCTCCCAAAGTGTGCTGAAAGTACTGATCTACCACACAGGTAAACATTGTAAATCAGGGACTTTCTCCTTTCTCTAAGTGTGGCTACAGTTTTATTACTTACATATTCTGAACTATTAAATAAATTTTAGATAATATACTTTACTTCATCTAAAACTATATAAAATTTTATGTATATTATATAATAAAATTTATTAAGCCAATTTTGTGATTATAGTTAATTACGTATTACAACAAAAATAAGCCAACTTCATTTACTGGTTTTCCAAAATTTTCTCTCTACAAAAGGAAAAACAATACTGTGCACACTGTCTTTTGCGCTTGCAGTCACGTTACAGTGGTTCTATGTGATCTGTAAGAAGACATGTCTGTGAATTTGGGAGGGCCTACAGAATACACTTGCCTGGTAACATGTACTTTTTTGTAGGGGTACTCCTCTATTTCCTTAGTTACACACAAAAAATAGTAATTAGAAAAATGCATCACAATTAGATTTCACTCATCATTTCTATCATGAGCCATGAATAATGACATCAGTCCTCTGTGTACGTTAAGAAGTTCCTCTTCTTGCTATAACCAAGAAAAAAAAGTTACACTTACTTTTATTTTTATCTCTGTAAACTATCAAATAAAATAGAAAAAATCAAACTATTACAGATTCATTTTAAAACAACTCCTTTTATAAAGATCCTGTATATCAGTGCTCATTTTACAAAATCCCACAGGATCTACAGTATATCTAGGTACCTAGAATTCTATAATCAGTAATGTTCAAGGTGATCAACTGGGAGAAGATCCACAGCATTTTAAATTCCCACAACACTGAAATTTAGATTTGAATTTTAGAAGAAGAGTATAAATAAAAATAGCATAGGAGAAATTTTCAACAAAGATCAACACAGTCAATAAGGACTCTTACTTGTTTCAAGTTACACTAGGTCAGCCACAATCTCCTGATCTCCTACCTCAGCAGGAAGTTCTATTAAAACTTTGCAAGTATATTAACATAGTTTGTACACAAAAGATCAATGCTAACATACAATTAAAACACCTCCCACCTCTGAGAAAACACACAAATATGTTCACTCAAGGCAGTGCCTTTAGTTCCCTGCCAGATGTACGTTTCTTCCAGAAGCCAGCTACTAGTCTACGAGGTCTTTGCAAATTCAGCTATTTTTATCCTAAAGTCCAAGTAAATGAACTCTTTTTATCTGAGTGGACAATAATTCTTTCATGAACTACATAGCCTTTCTAGGTAGTTCTGTGCTGCTGTAGTGCACAGTGATTATAAACAGTGTAAAGAAGTCATTCTCCTACCTAATTTTTCAGTTTGCAAATTTATATTCTTTTTCCCCTCAAGAGGCACTCATCACTAAAACTAACATTATGTTGTCACTCTAGGTTCCTATTCTTTAAAAAACTAAAGTCACTGGGCTAAAACTACCTTCTCTGAATCCAAAAAGAAAAAGAAAAAAAACCTGTGAAATTCCCATTAAAAGACATAAAAGCATAATTATTCTGTTAGAAAACAAACTTAGCTAACTTACCATTTCCATAAGAAGCCTTTCTTGCAGCATTTTCAAATTTTCTTTCATTGAACCCACCTGAATATAAGTAAACATATATCCCCCATGAAATGTAGTTTTCACAGCAAAAATACTAGAGTATCCAAAATCAAGAGATTAAGTATAAAAAACCAAATTTATACCTCTGATGTAAAAACAGTTTCTTCATAATCAGTTTTATAGAAGACATTTTTATATAGTGAAGTTTTCAGAAGATGAAGCCTAGCAAGTAAAATAATAAGTTAACTTTCTATTTATCAGGAATTAAAATTCTTATCCTACATATATAATTTTTCGAATAATATAAACTTGTTAACTATAGAATCTACTTTTATACATTCCAATCATTAATAGTGGCATACTAACCTCTGCTCTTCACTTCTCTGATATTCTCTGAACTGCTGGTGTATCTTTTCCCAAAAGTCCTAAATTTTAAGATATAAAAACATTTACTTTCATATAAAAATTAAAACCAAGAATAAGTACACTGCTAATATTCTAAATTTAAATGATTTAGGTACATGCTCAGAATATCCCATATGTTATACAATCTTTCATATTAAGATATGAAAGTAAAATAAAAATTTCTCCCATATTATCAAAGATATTCATCATAAACTTGCTGGTAGTTTAAACGTACGAAAGTGATTAACTACAATCTAAGCTAAAATTAAATTGTAATGAAAAAATGTTTTAGGTTGTTCTCTTAAAGGACAAACTACAAGTTTATCTAACCACAGCTTTTTAAGAGTTTAAAATTATTTTAAAAGCACAAACCACAAATTCCTTCTCCAAATCTTCTAAAGACTGTGAATCTTTTTCAAAATTCTCTAGCTGTTCCATGATGTTCATCTGGAATTTATCAAGTCTTTTAATCCTATTAAAAAACAAAATGAAATTACTTCAAAAAGTGACAGCAGAACGTATATTCACAATACACTGAGAACATGTATTCACAATACATACATATATACCATGCAGAAGTTTTCAGAATAGATTACAGACCTATACTCCTGAATTTGATGGTTCATTGTTTTCACATGCTGCTGAACTGTTTTCCAAGACTGCTTCGTAAAATAATCTGTCATTTTATGTCGGATCTAAAAAAATACTCACTTTTACTTAAAATACCTTTACAAAACAATGTACTATAAGAATATGTTAACAGAAAAACCTTTTCCAGGATATATGTGATTAAGAAGAACTTAGAAAAGTAAAAATTTAAAATCTCAATTATTCAGACAGGTCTTTATAAACCAGCTCAGTCAGAGCAGTGTCTGCCTGTATCAGTAAGGCTGTGACTAAGGACTGGTAAGTTGTAAATGAGAACATTACAACCACTCTGTATTTACAAACAAATGCTAGTGATAATTTTATTCGAGTGCATATCCTAAGTCATAATCACAATTGTTGTTTTTACCGTTTTTCACAAATTTATTCACATCTACACAGAGAATACATAAATCAAGGCTTCACTATTGAGATTAGATTGCCCTTGGGCAAATAAAACAAAATAAATGTATATAATTTTAAAGAATTTCATATTTTACCCCTGAATAGAAGAAAAAGGCAAGCAAGAGGTGGTGCTGAAGAAGGTTATAAAACATGTCTATTCCAATTAGAGACAAAGGAAGAAAGGATGGAAAAATTACTAAAAATTATTTTAGAAAGTATTTTTGCATACTGTACATCATTTTATTGGAGCCTTAAAAACTATTAACACGTAAGTACAAAGCTGGCAGAACAAAGTTGATTGTATGACGTTATTGTTTACATGGCCCAAAGACTCAGGTATTTTGAGGTCAGGCTTTTGGAAGGTCATTTGAGCATGGTGGTGCTATTCTAATTCACTGCTGTGTTTATAGCTGAAGGTCCTGTTAGGAAGTGGGGCCTGGGGCAATGGGTGGGTCACTGAGGTCCTGACCTGGAAGAGCACCTGTCTGAAGCTACTGAGGGACACAGCTCTTTTCTACAACTGGGCCTTTCCATCACACAGTTTCTGCTTTGGAGCCACATGATCATGAACTCAACTTGCTAAAGTTATGAGTCAAAATAGACCTATCCTTGTCTAAGTTACAGATGCTGGGTATTTTGTCTTAAAGAGGAAAGTGACTAAGACATGTAACATATTATTTTATACTACCCTCTCTAATGGCCACTTCTGTGAGATTAAAAAATGTCTAAAGAAGATAAGGCATAAAAAGAAAATTGTTCAGAAATATCAAACAAAAATAATAGAAGAGCTAAAATGTTAAACTGCAAAGGAAAACAGGACAAAAGACTAGTAGAAAAATAAAGAACATGGGTAATAGATTTTAGAAGAGAAATATGGATTATGAGGTTTTTAATCTGATTATTATTCCAATTTTTTACATATGCAGAAAGTTGTATTCATGAATGCAGCTTTCATTGCCCAAGGATACAACAGGCCAAGAGTCTAATATAAAGTGTAGCATATTATCCTATTGTTGAGTATAAAATATAAAGAACTATAAACGCACATGAATCTTCCTCTTAAACTGGGAATTAAGCTTCTCACAAATCATGCCTGCACCTGGAAGGTGATTTTTCCAGTTCTCAGGAATAAAGCACTCATTTGTTGATAATGGAGATAAACTTTCGAACACTAAAAAATGAAAATAATCAGGTAAAGTCAAAATACGTATTATTATAAATTTAATGTTGTCATTAGACTAAGAACAAAATCTTATTTTTATATTCTATGCTTGATCTAAGGTTTATAAAATCAAAAGCAGGCCTCATTATTTTTTAATTTAAAAATGCCAATTATTCTGACTTATTAGAGAACTTTTGATATGACTATTAAGGCAAAAAAGGCAATTTTTTAATGGCCCGGTGATGGACTATTTTTTAATTGCTTTCAACTTACTTTTACATTATTAGTAACACAAGCATTTAGACATACTAACATCAATAATTCATAACTGTAGTAAAACTTACATGTAGTAGTAAGTGATAAAATGATGAGGATCCCCGAGTATATAAGGCCTTTATTACAACATTATTCATACAAAGTGAAATTTGTGATAAAGACCCATCCATCCTGAATTTATCCAAAGTTATCAGTATGAAGGAATTTCTTTTGTGGATGAAGTCATTCCAAACAATTGTACAAATAATTGTATTTTATCACAGGTTTTAGATCTGCTTACTTTTGTAGGTGTGATGATCTACATCTTCAGTTTTGCAGACCCTTTTGGGAAGTAAGTGTATGCTCCTTACTTCTTCCATTTCCACTTCATTGGAATTACTTACGTTATCTTCTATATACATTCGTTTGCAACTAAGATGCTGAGCGAGGCCTTAGGAATAGTTAAATAACAGTATTACAATTCTGATTAAAATACTTGATATTTTTTCCGTTTTTACAGAAAGCCTTTGTTTCATTTAATTATCTGCATTGCTTTAAGCAACTGTGCATTAAATTCTACCTTATCTATATATACAGTATTTTGAATAATGATTTGATTTAAAAACAACTTCTTTGGGTATAATTTCAAAGTGGTATTTTAATTACTATTTTTTTTAAAAAAGTAGGTCTATGTTTACAAACCTGATATCTGAGTAGTGTCATGAGTCATGCCAAAGCATATTTTCTCTCTTCTTTCACTAGACATGGATAATGGAGATGCTGAACGGCTTTCCTAAAATACATTATTAGAACTTAGGAAAAAATGTAAGTACTCTTGGATTAACTTTTGATCATCCATGCCTAAATGCTAGTAAATCTGAAATGCTGTCAACTCTCTTTTAGACAGTTTTGTTTCTACCCCTTCTTTTTCATCTTTATCACTACCATGAATGAACCTAGATTCTAGGTTAACATCAATCCTATAGCAATAGTTTTGATCTGTCTTTTCTGACTATTCAGTTTTTCCTTGTTGTTTTATTTAAGAAATAGTCACAGAAAAAGTTTAAACTCTTTCAAATCATGTTTTTTCACATACAACCTTATGTTTCACTGTCTGAGTATACAGATTTGGTTTTTTTCCCTGTAGAAACCTTTACTTAGGGTACTGTTATTTTTTCCTTACTACCCATCCATCCACTTAGGTTTAGCTCAAATCCCAGTCCTCTCCCAGGTATAAAATTATAAATTATACAGGTTATTAAAATATTTCTTATTGATGGGTCAATGTACTTTTATGGTTATAAGAAGCTCAACAAACCAAATTGCTATATAATCATTAAACTGCAAAATTCTAATTATAAATATGTAGGTGCAGTGTTCAACAGTTGAATGTTAAATATTTAAGCCATTACTATTTTCATTTTAGAACCTTCAACTTTTTCTATCAAAGTGATCAAGCTATCCTCTTTATACTGTAAACATGAGATTTTCAGGTGATAACTGAAAAGTACTATAACAGTAATTACAATCATAGGCTAGTAATATCATTCTTAAAGAATCATCTTAATTTAAGGAAAATTTTAGAAATATATTACCTCTCTGTCGCTTTGTGTATGATTTTCACTGTTATGTAGAGATTCAATTTCCATACACTGTTTTTCTGAACTATAACTGCTTACATCTGAATAGCTGTTAGAATTTTGTGTTTCTTGTGTAAGTATCACAGAATTCATGTTTTGTTTATTCATAACAGTTTTAATCTTTCTGGGAGTATGACTGGGCTATAAATGAATAAGAAATATAGAAACCAAAAGGAAGTTAAGACAACATGTTAAAGCCAAGAAAAATATTTGAACATAAAAATAGGAAACATTAAACTGAATTACTTAAATTTGAGGGGAATTATTAATTTACTGCTAAAATTCAACCCCTAATTATGACTTGTTAAAATGTGCTTAGACCAAAAGAACAATAACTTGAAGACAAGTATCTACCAAAAACTGTGGATAAAGGAATAAAGATGCCTGTTATTATAGTGTCTCTATTCCAGAGGTCAAATAAAGACAGGAACAGAAAATGCAAAAATTATCATGAGTAACAGTTTGATTTATTCTGCATAAAGAATATCTGAGAGAATCTGGGGAGACAATTGTGACAGAACTTAGCAAAGCGGTTAGATAAAAGGGAGTAATTTTTCTGTATATGTACAAGCAAAAAACCCCTGTGAAAATGTATTTTAAAAAGTGCTTTGGCACAGGAGGACATTACATAGTGGTTAACAGAACAATTCAACAGAAAGAGGTATCAATTGTAAGTGTATATGCACCAAACCATAGTGCACCCAACTTCATAAAATAAACCCTAATGGATATAAAAGATTGCTTAAAGATCAACACAATTATTGTATAATGGGGGACCTCAATATCCCACTATCACAAATAAGACATCAACTAAACAAAAATTAAGCAAAGGCATATGAGTTGGACCACCCTTCAAACAAAGAGACTTCACAGATGTATACAGTGTTCCATCCAACAACAAGCGAATACATATTCTTTTTGGCTATACGTGATACTTTCTCCAAAACATATCATATACTAGTTAATAAAATATGCCTAAGTACATGCAAAATAATCAAAATTTTACCATGCAACTTATCAGATCACAGTGCAATGACACTAGAAATCAATAGCAAAGAAATCATAGAAACTATACAAATATATGGAAATTAAACAAGATACTCTTTAATAATCAATGGGTCAGGGAGGAAATTAAGGAAGAAATAAGTCAGTTCCTAGAACTAAATGATAATACCAGCACAATATACTAGACACAATAAAAGTCCTACAAGGAAAGTGTATAGTGGTAAATGACCAGATCAGAAAAATAGAACAAGCTCAAATACATAACCTAGTGCTGCATCTCAAGATCTTAGAATAAGAACAATTCAAACTCAGTACTTGAACAATGATGGAAGTTAAAAAGAACAGAACAAAAATTAATGAGATGGAGACTAGAGAAATAAAACAAAGAATGAATGAATTGAAGAGCTTGTTCTTTGAAAGAATAAAAAGACAAATTTGTAGCCAATCTTACCCCCAAAAAGAAAGAAAAAGACACAAATTAATGCAACTGGAAATGAGAAAGGTGAAATCACAATGGACACTGTCAAGATTCAGAAACTTATGGCATTCACCGGGAAATGGATACAACTTCAATACTAAGTGAATAAATCAGACACGTAAAGTCAAATATCTCATGCTTTTTTTTATACGAGAAACACTACACACACACATATCTATACATATATACACGTGTGCACACACAAAGCAAAACAGAAGAGGTAAATAGGAGGTAGGGCGAAGTTCAAATATATCCCCACATTAAAAATTCTATTGTTGTGAAAATATGTCAATATATGCTAATTGGCTTTATTTATACTAACTTTAGTTCTCTGAAAAGAAAATTTCTGTTTTTATGTTTCTTTTTTGTAACTGTTTTGGTTTATGTCTTATACTTTGAGTAACTACTCTGAAGACAATAAAACAGTATAATAACTATTGTTATTCCTTTTGTGGTTATGAAATAGTTTTTTTCATAAAATGAAAAAGTGCTTTTTGTTTTTTTCAATACAGTGAAAAGAAAACTCATAAGATATTTAGTCTGTGAAGGTTTTGGTACAGCTTTCTAGGAAATAAAAGTGAAAATGAAAATGACCTGTAGATGAAAAAGACAGCATGAATATGGATAAATGATTAGACTTTGAATTATAGTGAAATCTGAAGTGCCTGTGTTGCTAGAATAAGTCCATTCAAATCTAAAAAAATGTATGTAGCTTTTATATACAGATTAAACAGAACCTCTTTGGAGGTGATTATTACCATCACAGAATACTTATTTGTATGCTATACTGTCATGCTACCACATTCTTTTGCCTGTATAGCTACAATTAGTATGTTAGGTTCCTTGAGGCTGGGTACTTGATCTTATTTTTTTAGTATGTACATCTTCTTCCAGACCCCATATCAAATTCAAAACCTTACGAACGCAAGCAATGCATATTTAATTATAGGAAAATGATTTATCACTTTCAGATATATCTAATAAAATAGTAATATACATTCTTACCAGAAGAAGAGGTGGTTGAATTGGTGAGCAACTTACACTTGCACATATTAAGTTTATCCCACTGTTTTTTGGTGAGTTTACTGGACTTCCAACTCTATTGCTACTGTTTAAAGATCCAGGTGATAAAGTTTTTGGATAAGGTGATAGAGATTTTGTTATACAGTCATAATCCTGAGTAGAATCATTCTCTGTTATTTTTTCCACACCTACATTGCCCCACAAACAAACAAAACACATGGTGGGCGTTACTGATGTTGCCTGCTTTAAAAATTCCACAATTCTAAAAGTATGACCATTTACAAATTCTCAAACCTTAGCTTTATTTAACAAGATAAATTTCAATAAATTAAGACCATATTTTGTTAGAAATATTTTATAAAACTTTGAAAAATAATAGCTGAATTTAAAATTTTAAAACTTTCAAAACATTTTCGAACAAAAACCTGTATTATACATATAGTAGATCATATAGTATTATCTTGACTATTTTGACATCATAGCGAAGTATCACATGTTAATTCCACAGAATTTTATGATCAGAAAAAGCTTGAGGAAATCATATGCACTAGGTCCTTCATATAAAAAGAAGGAAATTTAGTGCTGAGGTAAGTCCTGATATAAATGCATTCTTAAAGAGTGGTCAGACCAAGTCAGGGAAGGTGTGTGTGTGTGTATATGTATGTATGTATGTGTGTGTGTGTGTATATATGTATACGTATGTATATATGTATATATGTGTGTATATATATATATATCTTTCAGCATGTGTTTGTCTGAATTGACAGTGTTTTTGAGCACTATGAAAATAAAAGAACATAAAACTTCTTTAGGAGAAGCATAATCACATTAAATGATTTAAGTCCTAAATTTTAACTGAAATTATTTAACATTAGAAATGTTTTAAAATACCTTTACATGGAACTTAAAGTTATATAAAAAGTATAAACTTTTAGTGTATATAATAGAAAGACATATGCCTAAGCTCTAAAGAATATGAATTTTATGTACCATTTAGTTTTAAATAAATGCAAAACTTTCCTTGCTTGGGGAAATAATTCAGTGAGTCTACAGAACAATCACGGTTTATACTGGCTTGTCAATGAATTATGAAAAGATAAAAAACCAGATATCCTTATAATTCTAAACATATTTTCACCTGGAAGTATGAAATTTAACTCTTACTTGAGCTTATAACTCAAAAGTATACATTAAGTATTTTCCATAATGAAGTATTTGTTAACTTACTAGTGCAAAAAATTCAGTATTTTAGTAACGTAAGTTTCTAAGTAAGCAATAACCAATAACCAAGCTACTAGCATTAGGTAGTTTAAAAATGAAATTTTAACAACTTATCATATTAAATACATTCCTCTAAATTAGTCTTTAAACTTCATTTTCATGTTATTAGAACTAAAGTAGAAGAAAACTACTGATTATTCATATAATATATAAGAAAAATGAAATGTTACTGACATCTCATTACTTCTATAGATGATGGACTCCCAGCTAAAGATATAGGAGATAAGTCACGGTTATTATCTCTTATAGCATCTTTTAGCAGAGATGGATTTTTCTGTTTTTTTGATAGTTCTTTTTGTGTCTCAGTTAAGATGAGTTTCTGTTGTTTCTTTGGTAGTTTCATGTTTTTGGTTCTGGAATGGATATTCTCCTCCTAAACATATTGATAAATTATACTTGAATACAAATACATTGGGGTACACAGAACAAATTACCTTGAAATAGTTACTAAATACCTTATGTTACTATAGTACATGCAGTCATAAGCAAGGCCCTAGACACTAGGAAAAGACTGTTATACTAGATGGTGTAAGACACATTCACAGGAAAACATTAAGGCACAGGCTATGATAAATACCGAAACAGATACAAATAAAATGCTATGAGGGTTCAAAGAAGATTATATCCAGTTCAGGAAAACCAAAAAGAATTATAGATTTAGTAACACTTGAAATACTAGAAAGTTTGTGAAAGAAGATGGTATGAGAAAGACATAATGGGAATAAGGAAAACCAAGGGCAGTTGAGAAGCCCAGGTTTTATTTGGGTGTCCAAGACTACAGTATTGGACTGTTACAGTTCTGGGTATACACTGGTGAACAATGGAAATAAACCTGCTTTAGAGTATTTAGAGAGACAGATGAGAGGTGGTTTGGAAAGACCTGACTCTATGATAAGTGATACAACATGTGGAGGCAACTTAGGAAGTCCTCAAAGTCTTCTGGGTAAGAGATAAGAAGGCTGTAAGTAAGAAAAAATGTGGGCTTAATGACTGAAAATTAGCATGGTGTACTAGGCAGAAGATACCTATCATTAGCACCAGTCTATGTGGGTTCAAATCCTATCTCCACCACTTTTTTCTGAGGGATCCTGGGCAAGTTTCTTCCCTTGAGCCCCAATTTGTCATTTGCAAAATGGGATGACAGTAGTAGCACAAATTATCTACATTACTTGTCAGATTTCAAGAAAATAAATCTATAAAGTGTTCAAGACTGCAACTGGCATATTGTAAGCATTAAATATTTTTATGTTTTACTTTAAAAAAATCAAAGACAGGTAAATTGGAATGTGTATGTATCACCCTAAGACATAAGAAACAAGTCACGGAGTAGACACAGGTTAAGAAGTGTACGGGGGAATACCTGAGACATCAATATTTTTGCTTCTATTCATGAGAAAAATCCACACTGAAGCATAATTTTGGAAAGATAAAGTACTTCTCTACTTCGAAGATATTAAAGTTACAATTTTAGTGGGGTTAGATGTCCGTTTGTAACAGTGACTACCAACTTATAAAATGTGACACTGTATTGTCTAGGCATCAATTTTCAAAATTATTATTAAAAAGTGTCCTCATATAGGTTAATTCAAAAAGATGAGAAGATAAATTTTAACAAAATACATATTTTGTATTTTAAAAGGCTTTTAGAAATTATGGATCAGGGCTGGGGATTTAGCTCAGCAGCACAGAGCCTGCCTGGCAAGCACAAGGTCAGGAGTTCGACTCCCTGTACCGGAAAACACACACACAAAAAAAAAAATTATGGATCTGAACTGGAGCCATTTTACCTTTACTAGAGGTTTCTCTTTAAGTGAATGTGCAGATTCTTGTTCACTCTCTGATTCTGAATTTGAGAGATCTTTGTAATTTTTCTTGGTTTTTGTTGCTTTTCGGGGGAGTCTGGTTCTCCCATCTGGAACTGTCTCATCTACCTTTTGGATGGTATTTTTATTGGGTACCTTTAGGATAAAAATTCCTGAATATTATTAGATCAGTACTTGAGATACAAGAAATGCAAGTTATTTGCTACACAATTGGCAGTGACAATACACACATAAAATATTTGATAGAAATAAAATTACTGATTAGTACTTTTAAATGATTTATCTTCCCATTCTAATTATCTTATCTCTTTTTAATCCCTACCATTAAATCTGAGAGGCCTGATATGCATTATCTAACTTAAGCAAAACAGAAAAAATATTTTGAAATACACACAAAAATATTAATAACCATGAAATAAAACAAGACTCCAAGTAAGGCCAATATGATGTAAAAAGAGCCAGAACTTAAGGAAAAAAGTACAATTATGAAAAATTATAGGGGTGTGGAAAAGTAGTAACAGCTAGCAAAATTCTGAGATGACAAACTATTTTGTACGACAAGGAGAAACAATTTTAAAGGAATGTTTGAACACAAATTCTTGGTTTACCATTTTAGATCTTCGCTGGCCCTTATCCATAGATGGTCCTGCAAGTCAGGAAAGTAAGGTTAAAATTTTCAAATAGGTAATAATGGGCATTAAATTTCTTAGAACACTTTTTGCACATATAAACATAGTATAAACAAGAACATATATACGTGTTTACTTATTTATTTATTTATTTATTTAAAGGTATCTGTCAGCATTCAATGACCCTCCCTCCATGTAGTTTCAAGAAGGAGTATAGGAGACCTCCTGAAATTCTAATTTCTCCTCGGCCCCTGTATGGAAGAATTTGGCCTTTAGGATGACAAGCTGCTTTAGGAGGTTTCCTTTCTCCTGAACTTTGTAGGCAGGAGCCTGATGGCATTATACTGCTGATGAGAAAGAGTACATCTTTAAACTCATCTAAAAACAAATTTCAAGAATAGAAAATTTGTACTATATAGTATTTGTTATATGTATTGTCGATTTCCCTTCTCCTCAACTATATATTGTCAAACACTTTTTATACATATAAGAGCATATGTAACATGTTATAAAGTTAACATCTAGAAGCTATCACTCAATTTCAGAACCAGATTATGAATAATGTTGAATCTACAGGGATGTTTTCTCATACTTCTGTCTTTGATAAAAAGTAGTAACTACTCTGAAATTTGTTTCTCATGCACTTGTTTTGAACAAAGAGTTTTAGTTCATATGTATGTATCTTTAAATAATATGTATCCTTAAATAATTTAATGAGCTTTAAAACATAATATCATGCTCTGTGTAACACTCTATGATTTGCTTCATTTTTCAAATATCATATTTCTAAGATATATCCCCATTATTGATAGCTTTAGTCCCCTCCCTTTTTTCTTTTTTTTTTTTTTTTTGCTTTCAATCATAATGTCTTTTGTTGGCGAGGGACAGGATCTCACTATGTAGTACAGGCTGGCCTTAAACTCAAACTCCTAGAGGTAATTCTCCTGCCTCAACCTCCCAAGTGCTGGAATTATGGGTATGTGTCACCATGCCTAGCTTTCAAACATTAGTATCATCTTCCTAAATATTCGCTGAAGCCTAAGAAAGTAGATTATTCAAGCCAAGGAAGAAAAGCTTATTTGGAAAGAAAGTCCTATAATCCAACTAATAAACGAGCTCATAAATATTAACTTGTTATCCAGCCATTTAAAATATTTAAAATAATTCACATACAAGTTCAATTTTTAAATATTTACTGATTACAGTACTTTAACTTTTAATATCTCATTGATATTTCTAACCTCCTACTTTCTGTTTTAAAGATCTTTATTTGCACATCATCCCACTAACTGTAAACTCCCTGAAGGTATATGAACCCTGTCATGTTTCTTACTGGCTTGCAATATACTGCTTCAGAGTCCAAGCTCTATAACCAGACCCAGATTCAATTTTCACTATTTTCCCAAAAATAAAAGCTAAATTCCAACTATCCCAATTTTGCATTACCTGAATATGCTATGCTATGTCATGTATCTGTCCCTTTTATATATGATAATCCTGCTCCATTTTTCCCCATGCATCCAGCTGGATTCTCACCTGTTTTCAAGATTTAGCCTTATTTATAAACACAGCAAAATTCACTATTTTTCACTTCCTAAGCCATACCACCCCACCCCTACCCTATACACACAGAAAAATCCTGAAAAGTGGATTCTCTTAAATTTAATTTAAATTTAATTGAAAAGAAGAGTTACCTCATATTGTTTTAAAAATGGAATATGGTTTATGTTTTAGCAAGCAGTGGCACCAATACTCAGTTATACAAGTGGTAATTATCTTTAACCAAATCTTTACCTCAAACTCTTATTAAATTACTTCGAAAGATTCACCATCACAAAGAGAAGGTAGAAGGCATACTATAGGAAAGTACTTTCTTGAAGACTTAATCAAATTTTTTTCTGCAAATAATTTTCGATATATTTTTATTGAATCTAAATGAATTCCTAAAAAGTGTACATGGTGGTTGCAGCAGAGTGAGGGAATGCCTAAGAGGTTAAATATATATATAAAGTATATATATCTATATACATATATATATGTAAGTATGGAAGTACATATACAAGATATATGTGTGTGTACTGTGCCTCTACAAATGTAAGTACTATAACAATAAATAGATGGTTACTGTGAGAGACCAAACTTTGGTTTGCTTTAAGAAAGCTGAGTTCATGAGCACTCACTATACTATTTGTAATAACTGATTAGCTAAGTAACTGAGTAATAGTGAATCATAAGCACAAAAGTGATGAAAACATTGCCATGTTTCAAGGATAACAGTAAATCATATTTGTGTCTACAAGATCCTATCAGAAAAAGAAAACTATAACTTTACTACGAAAACATTATAACAAAAACATAATCACTGTAGTGTTTTGTCCTATTTATAAACAAATGCTGTCATAAACAGTCTAAACACAAAAATGTACTTCTCAACCAATATAGCATTTTATAAAGCTGAAGTAGCAAAATTATTTGCAACATTTCCTTATAAAGTAATTTCTTACTTGATCTCCCACTTTTATATTTCTTCACATTTTTATTTCTGCTATAGTCTATTAGCTGTGGTTTTGACTTTGGTTCTCTTAGCCAGCTAATATCAGTCTTGCTGTCATCACATTTATATTCTGTTTCAGTATCACTAAAGATATTTTTCTTTCTCCAATTTGACATAATCTATAAAGAAAAAAAAGCCTTGAAATAGACGAAGAAATTTGTCTTATTATGTATCATGCAAGGTTAAGGTATGCCCACAACACAAACCCAAGTTACTCAGGAAAACTAATTTCTCATTTTTTAACAGTAAGGACTTATCCAAGAAAGTCACTCAGAAATACAGATTAGGGCAGCAATGTTTATTTTAGGGGGCTGCTAATGAAAGCTTAAAACAGTTTACTTCCACAGAGCTATCACCTAGTAAAGTTGGTATATTCTTCTATTATTAGAAGATTACAAACAGTTCAAAGACCATATAAAAAGTCATAATGTAAACATAGGTAATCTCACAGAAATTAAAAATCAGAGTATTTTTATTTTATAGTTCTTAAACTTTAGCATTGAAAACTTAATAGAAATGTTTTTAGCAAAACATGTTAGGATATTATAACTTACTCTTTTATCTTTTGTTTTGAAAGATGGTTCAAGTTCATCATGATTCCTTAAATTCACCCTTAAGTAAAAATACATATTAATTTTAAAATATCTATTAAGACAGTATGCACTAGATCTTGAGTTTTCAGCCTTAACCAGCTATGTAATTCTGGCCAAGTCATTTATTCTCCCTGGCTCAGTTATAAAATAATGAGGCTATTAAAGGACTATTAAATCTTTTAACTTTATAATCTAAGATACACAATTAATACTCAAAGTACTAAGAATCTGGACATTAATTTTTAAAGTCAATGCTGAAGTAACAATCATAATGGGAGTAATTATGACAGTAATATTTTTATTCACTTGTATGTTAAAAATTCCCAGAAAGACTATGAGACGTTTATATGAAGCTACATTATAATCTAATTATAATAAAAACACATACAGTTTCACTGAATTATCCATGCAGGCTTCTCTAGATGTTGCTTGAAATTCTTGTATCTATATGGTAGATAAACATTTTTTAAAAAGTTCTTGTGTAAACAAAAATTTAGCACATAAACATAAAACCTAGTTTCTATCATATCACAGAACAGTAAAATCCAGCAACAGAATCAAGTTTACCATAATATTTTTATTTAAGATGAAAGCTAATAAAATATAATATACTAAAAGCAAAACAAATGTGTATTAAATCTTGAGAGAGGTAAAAAGAAGTCTTTCCTATCTTCCAGATTTTCACTTTTCTCCATTATTCCAAAAGATTAAAAACAAAACAAAACAACAATGAAGTGTAGATATACCTGGGCCGGTTACCCAAATAAACTACTACATATTATAAAAATTTGAGGTGTATCTCTAAGAAGATGTGCATCAAAAACATACACTCACAACGGTATAGTATATCTAAAATATTTAATGAATAACTATATACAAAATAATTGACATCTAGCTTACTCCAAGTTTTATAATAGGCTCGTCAGCTCCATTCAAATTAAAATTGTAAACATCATTCCTGTGAAAATGAAGACAAGTATTAGATGTACAGTAAATATATTTAGATCTTCAAATATGAAGAAAATGAAACAGTTTATTAAAAATTACTTACAATGGGCATTCAGAAGTAACATTAACCAAAGTAGTCTTCAGTTTTCTGTAACTTTTTTTCTGAACTTTTCCCTAAATACAAGAGTTTATATACTGACATTTAAACCTGGACATTACTTGTCTGTGTAAACAAATCACATGTGCAGTTAAATTTTCATACACTTTTCAGTTGTGCACCCACCAATATAAGGCCAGCATTTTAAACATTTTCCCTAATGTAAAATAAAAAATATACTCAAAAGGAATGAAATCACTTCATAAAGAAGTATACACTCCCATGTTCACTGCAGCACTGCTCACTGTATACAAGACATAAAAGGCAAACAACTCTATACATGCACACACAAAGGAATAGTATTCAACGTAAAAAACAGAAAGATTCTGCCATTTCGCACTACAAAGATAAACCTCGAGGATGCAAAAAAAGAAAAGTACTGCCTGTTCTCGTATGTAAACTATAACAAAATGTTGAGCTCACAGAGAGTTAAACGGAGATTGTAACAGTGGAGCAAGCAGAAGGAAAATGGGGGAGAGGGTGGTCAAAGGAAAAAGTATTAATATGTAAGATGAATAAATTTAGCCTAGAGGTTTATATAGAACGTGAGTAATATGGTTAATAAAATATACTATGTTAAGGAAGGTATTTCTATAATACACACAGAAAGGGTAGCTGTGTGAAATAATGTTAATTTACTTGAGTAGGTAACCATTTTATTAGGTAAAATCATGTTATATAATCACTTAAATATACATATAATGAAAATGTCAAACATCAACTTTTAAAAATATTGAAGACTTAAATACATGTACTAACTAAAAATGGAAAATATAGATCTAATATAAAATCCTTGTCTTTAAAATTTACTGATGAATATAAATGATCATCTTACTAGTACTCCATAAATTAAATTTTAGTGATTCTAGAACCAGAAAATAAACATATTTTTACTTTGTTTCATACTGATTTGCTTAACACTCTTAAGAGAAGTTAAGGTTTATGTGCAATTTCATGTGAAAGAGTTAACATTTTTAGTGGCAACTATTTGCAACATTATTCACATAGCTTACAATTCAACCAGATCACAAAGTAATGAGGCAGAAAATAAAATTTAATAATATTAGTATTGTTCTATTAAATACATTAACTTTGATTAGATAAATTAATATCACTAAATTATTAATTATTGGTCAAAAATAAACGGAAGACAAATATCCAGTAAGTTAAAAATAATAAAACCTAAAATATTTATCTAATGACTCACTTCAATTTGAAATGTTGGCAATTTTATACAGAATTATTTACATTATTCTAAAAAGTATATCCTCCAATATAGTAATTCTCTGATCACTTACCTATCTTACTGTTATGGCTTACATCCAGATGTCCCCCCATAGCCTCAACATGTGCACAGGTGGGAGATTTTGGAAGGTGACTAGATTATACATAGGGGCTTATAGCTGACTTGTTGTTTGGAGGTGGGGTCTGAATGGAAGAGGCGGGTCACTTCAAGCATGGCCCTGAAGGGCCTGTCTCCCTTCCCTGGCTCCTCCCTCCACTCTCTTCTTCCTGGCTGCTTCAGAGGGGCAGCTTTTCTTCTGCCATGCCCTTATGTCATGCTGTCCTCCCTTAGAGCCAGCCAACTATGGACTGAAATCTGAGCCGAAATAAACCCCTCCTCCTTTAATTTGTGGGTATCAGGGTCTGTGTCTCAGCAACAGAAAAATGACTGAGACATTTATCCTTTCCAATATTATTTTTCTGTGTTCAGATACAGATATTCATTCATCAGCTATATACCAGTATATACTAGACGCTACAAGAAATATAAAAATGAGTAAAGACATTAAACAAAATATACAAATGTAAGTAAAAATATTACAAAGGATATAAAGGAGTAAATGTGTTAAAGAAGATACAAAGAAAACATGCCATACTTGTAAGTCTGGCTTATGTTGCTTAACATGATGACCTCTACTTCTATCAGTCTGACATGAAAGTGAAAGGGAAACTGTTTAGGATGGGAGTCAAGGATAGAGGGGAGAGAGGTGGAAGAGAAAAGGCAGGGGAAGATATGATTTAAAGCACATTATACCCAAGTATGAAAATGTCACAACAAAATCCACTGTCTTGGGGCTGGGGATTTAGCTCAGCGGCAAAAGCGCCTGCCTGGCAAGCACAAGGTCGTGAGTTCGGTTCCCGGTACCAGAAAAAAAACCAAAAAAAAAAAAATCCACTGTCTTGTATAGTTAACATGTGCTAATAATAATTTTTTTATTATTTTAAAGAGTAAAAGAAGGATAACATACTAATAGGGAAGCTTACCAAATTACAGACAAAGTGGTAGGAAATTATCAATGGTTGTTGTTTTACATATTGTTATCTACAAGATAGTTTCTCAGGAAAACAAATAGACAAATAATAGTGAGTTACAGACCAAAGTGGTAGGAAATTATCCATAGTTGTAATATACTTTGGTATCTTCAAAGTGGCTTCTAAAGAAAATAAAAAGAGCTATACATGAGTGACCAATTGAGGGGCTGGGGATTTAGCTCAGCGGCAAAAGCGCCTGCCTGGCAAGCGCAAGGTCGTGAGTTCGGTTCCCGGTACCGGAGAAAAAACCATGAGTGACCAATTGAATAATCATTGACTATTCTCAATCCTTGTTGTAGGAAACACATAATAATAAACATACAGGGGCTGGGGATTTAGCTCAGCGGCAAAGCGTCTGCCTGGCAAGCGCAAGGTCGTGAGTTCGGTTCCCGGTACCGGAGAAAAACAAAAAAAATAATAAACATACATCCATTTATGAAATAGCATAGGGTATCTGCTAATAATAATTTAAAACCTTTTAAAAACATCCAAATAAAGGTACAAAGATACTTCCAAACAATTACACTATGGAAAAAGGTGTGAAAAGAAAAAATACCTCCAATAATCAATATTTAAGAATGCATGAATTATTACAGTTTCAGGATCCTTGCCTTGTTTTTTTTAAGTCAGAGCACCTTGGAACATGTTTATGAAGAAGAGAGACTCTGAGCAAGGTTTGTAGGGAGGAGTAAGATCTTGGTAGAAAGAAAAGAAGTGAAAAACCCTATTTACTCAGTTTGAAAGTTCTTTCCAAAGGGGGAAAGATAATAAATGAATACTTAAGGAAGACACTCAGAGAAACTCAAGCTATCCTATTTCTGCCAAACAAAATATGTCTAGAAAACTAACATTTTAAAATAACACAATCTTTTAAGGGACTAGTGAGCCATTCTATGTCTCCATTCAATTCATTTAACAGCAGGGATGAAAGATAGATGGTTTCTGAGCATGGGAAAGACATGATTGGTGCTGTGTGCTTCAGGAAAAAAGTAAACTAGTCTTGAATATAATCAATGGACTCTCACAGAGACATAGTATAGGTAAAAGAAATTATATAAAGACTTATATAACAATCCAGTAATCATAAGTTAGAACTGAAAATAAAAGTAACAGGAGTTAGTCTCACCAGGAAAAGAGATTCAAGAGAAAATTACTGAAGGCGAAACTCAAAACTTAAGCAAATTAAGTGGACATAGAAAGTAACTTTAAGTAATAAATACTTGTTATTTTAAGATTTGGTGAATAATACGTGTTTTTAACAACATTAGTACTCCCGGAGGATGTGTCAGAACAGCTATCAAAAAACACAGAAGTAAGGATATAATGAGTAATACATAAAGAAAGCCAAACCACTGGGCTTACATAAACGAAGTACTTTCTTTGAAAAACAGAACAGAAAGTTATGGAGCTATTTTGAGTATTTGCCACTAAGCATGTCAGCTGTCATATCCATTTAGCAATATTCTCAAAACCTTAAGTATAACTACATATTCCTACTATTTTCATCTTACTAATATTTTAGTGTTTACAGTCAAATACCATAGAATTCAAATATAAGTTTTGTAGTTAAATAATTGATACCTACCTTACCATTCTGTAGGTCAGACTTGTTTGAAAAACCACTACAAAAAGGATTTTGACAATTTTTAAAGTGTTATTAAATATCAGTAGCATAATTTTCATAAACGTCATTTTTGTATGGAAAAACATTTGAGTCACTAAATCTATATCCAACATTCTATAAATGGCCAAAATATGACAATCTTATTATGGTATTTTTGTAGTTTTGCTCTCAGTAAATAGTAATTATAATACTGAATTCTAAGTTGCACCATTAATGTAGCAAGAAAGAAGTAGCAAACAATTCAAAATGAATGGTTCTGTGTCATGAAAGTCATTTTTAATTATACTATTCTATTAAGGCCAGAATTTGAATTAATGGTCAATGAGTAGATGTTTTATAATAAAATAACTTTCAGAAGGATTTAAAGCAAGGAATATATTATTTACTACATGAAAGTAATTCATTTCCTCTTATTTAAACATCATATTCCATTAAACAATATATTTAAATGTATTACTTTTACTTGTTAATAGATTCCATAAATACAATTCTAAAATGTTTATATCCTAAAAATTTATTTCTGAAATGGTATATTAATATTGTGTTTCTGATACTTTATAAAATCTAATCAGACACTAGAATAGCATATTCCCAAATTTATTTCCTTTTCTACATAAATAGTTACTATTCATAAAAGTAATAAGAAACTATGAGGTTTCTACTGGAAAATTACACTATGTGAATGTATATTTGAAACTTTTAAAAACTGTGTAAAATAATTTAGTTGCATTTATCATAAAGATATTTGTCTAAAATTTATGAACATACCTGTCAATCAAAGGCTCATTCAATCTTCTTGTGGGCTTTATGTCATCTTTTGGTTTGTACCTCTTATTAATTTGGTTTATCAAGGATTCTGCTGCATCAGTAAACCCCTTCCCCTTTGACTTTTCTCTCTGAAACAATTTAGAAGTTACATTAAAACTCCACCAGTTAACTTTCAAAGGAAAGTAAAGGTGAGAAGAGTATTTCTAATTATACAAGTCCTAGGGAGGAGGAGGAAAAATAAAAAGAAATAAACATGCAAGAGGTGTATACCAGTTTCCTACGATAAATACACCTATTATGTATTACAAACATATACTAATTATAAAAGGTAAGAACGAAAAAAAATTTTTTAAGGGGCTAGGAATTATTTAATGAGTTTGGGCATTGTAAAGCATTAATTCATTCAAGATAGTCTTTTAACATATAGAATTGTGGAGAATAGTGTGTAGAATTTGCATGTGAATTCTAGACATGTGAATAAAGAAACAACAGCCAGTGTTTTGGAAATGTCAATTAAATTGATAAACTTCTAGCCAGGTTAACTAAGAAAATCAGAGAAAGAGAAATTATTATTATCAATAATGAAAGATAGTATGTACTTTAAAGGACAACAAAGAAATATTGTGAATTCCATGTTCACAAATTTGATAACCTAGATTAACTGCACCAATTCCTTGAAAGATGCAATTTGCCAAAACCTATCAAGGAAAACTAATCATCTGAATATGCCTCTATGTACTAAGGAAATTTAATCAATAACCTTTGAAAATAAGATGCACTAGGCACAGATGGTTTAGTGGTGAATTATATCAAATTATATCAATTAGAAAGAAACTGTATCAATTCTCCAGTCTTCTACCAGACAGAAACTGAGGAAATACTTCCTAACTTGTCCGATAAAGTCATTATCACACTAGTGCCAAAACTAAAGACATTGTAAAAAGGAGAAGTACAGGCCAGTATCTCTCACAGACACAGATGTAAAAATTCTTAATAAAATATTAACAAATCAAATCTAATAATGTATAAAACAAATCATTCACCAAGTGGTATTTATTCCTGATAAGCTAGGCTGACTCATCATTTGAACATCAGTGTAATTCACGTCAACAGGCTAAAGGAGAAAAATGCAATCAGTAGAAGATGCCCAAAGTGTCCGATAAAATCCAATGCCCATTCAAAATAAAAACTTTTAATAAACCAGGAATATGGGAGAGAACTTCAACTTGATAATGAACATCTAAAAAAAATTACAGCTAGAATGAGAAACTAGGTCCTTCCCTGCTAAGATGAGAAACAAAGCAATCATACTCAATTACTCTTTTCCAACACCGTACTAGAAATACTACTAAGACATAAGACAAGGAAATGAAAGGTATACAGTTTGTGAAGGAAGATAACTGTCTTTGTTCATGGATGACCTCATAGTCTAAGTAGAAAATTGCGAAGAGTTAACAACAGCAACAAACTACTAGCTCTAGTAAACAATGACACCATGGATATCTAAGATATAAGGTTAATACACAAAAGTCAATCTGTTTCTATTAAGCCCGTAATAAACTTTAAGATACTATACAATTTACAGTAGCACTCCCCAAAATTAAATGCTTACATATAAATCTAACCAAATATGCACATGAGAAAAACAATACAATTCCGGTTAAATAAATCAATGGACATCTAAATAAATGGAGATATTCCACATACATGTAATTAGAAGTTCAACACTGCCAAGATGTTAGTTCTTCCTAACTACCTATAGATTTAATTGAATCTGAAAACCCCTGCAAACTATTTTGTGATTGTCAATAAATTCATCCAAAGTTTATAGAGAAAGGCAAAACCCCAAAATATAATGCTAAAGAGCAAAAGTTAGAGAACTGTGTTACCTGACTTTAAGACTTACACAATATCTACAGTAATCAATCAAGACACTACAGGTACCAAAGAAAAAGAATCAGAAGAATAGTCCACAAATAGAACCCCACAAATATAGAAACCCCACTGATGTTTGACACAGAAGTAAAAGTAATTGTTATGGTTTGTGTCTAGATGTCCCCTCAAAGCCCAAGCAGTCACAGGAGAAGGAGTGCTTTTCAGAGGTGGCTGAATCTAGAATGTGTGATGCTGGGATTAAGAGTGTGTAATCAGTTAAATGATTGGCTTGGCACTGCCGTGGGTGACCCAGCAGCCTAGACTGAGAACAAAAGGGGCAGAAAGATGCTGTTAAGGTCCCTTGTTTTTTTTTGCTGTCTTCCGCCACCATGAACTGTTGCCCCTTTACCCTGTGTCACTCTGTCTTGCAGCCAGCCAATTATGGACTCAAACCTCTACAAATTCTGAGCTAAATAAGCCTTTCTCTTTTTAACTTTATTGGTTATTCTGTCTCAGCAATGAGAAAAGACGGACAGCAATTCAAGGGAAAAAGGACAGTCTTATCACTAAATAGGATTGGAGCAACTGGACATCTACATAGCCAGAAAGAATCGTTTCTCAGACTTTCAACTTTTTATACAAATGAACTTAAAATGGATCAGAGGTCTAAATGTAAACTACTAAAAAAATAAAACTCCTAGAAGATGACGTACTTTCGAGAAAAGCTGGGTTTGGGCAGTGCCTCTTTACATAAAGAGCGCAAGCTATGTAAAAAATTGAGAAGTAGGCCTTCATTAAAATTAGAAACTTCTGTTCTGTAAAATGGACACTGTTTAGACAGTGAAACAAAATACAGACCAGGAAAAATATATACAGCATTTATCTAATGAAGAACTTGTACTTAAAATATGTAGAAAATTCTTAAAACTCAGTAAAAATAACAACAGGCAAAATTTTAAATGGGCAAAAGATCTTAATAGACAACTTGTTAACAAGTCAAGTCATACACATCAAATGACAAAAATATGGAAAGATGTTCAATATCGTACATCACTGGGAAACAGCAAAATAAAACACCTCACGATAAAAAGCCATTCTATTTGTGTTAATGGCTAATTCTAATTATTACTCTAATTATCCATGACAAGGGCAAAACTAACTGCTGGCAAGGATGCTGATCAATAACTCTCATTCACTGCTGCTAAAAATATAAAATGGTACCTTTGGAAGCTAACAGTTTTGGGGTTTGTTTTACAAAACCAAATACTGTATACTTTTATTGTATGATCTAGCAATAATGTTTCTGGGTATCTTTCCACTAAGTAAGTTGAAAACTGATGTCCACACAGAAAAATTGCACACAAATCTTCATGGCAGCTTTAGTTACAACTGCCAAACATGGAAGCAACCAAGATGTCCTTCAATAGACGAAAATGAACCTTAATAAATCCACAGAACAAAATATTATTCATCAGGGGCTGGGGATTTAGCTCAGCGGCAAAAGCGCCTGCCTGGCAAGTGCAAGGTCATGAGTTCGGTTCCCGGTACCAGAGAAAAACAAAAACAAAAACAAAAAAAAAATATTATTCATCAGTAAAAAGAAATATGTAATCAAGGTATAGAAAGATGGCAAAGCCTTCAATTCATTTGCTAAGTGGAAGAAGCCAATCTGAACAGACTACATACTATGTAATTCTAACAAAGTGGTATTCTGGAAAAGACAAAACTATAAAGGTAGTTTAAAAAAAAAAAGCAGGGACTCCCAGGGTTTTGGTGGGAGGAATTAATAATTGGAACACAAGGGAATTTTAGAGTAGTAAAGGGATCCCATATGATACTGCAGTGTGGATCTATGCCACCACATGTTTGTCAAAGCACACAGCATATAAAATAGTAAGAATGGACTCTAACATAAAACTGTGGGCTTTAGTCAATAACCATGTTTCAGTAATGGCATCAATTATAATACATGTATCAAAGTAATGCAAGATATTAATGGGAAAAATGGATAAGGAAGTACATGAGAAGTCTCTACTTAGTCTGTAAGGATAAAATAGTTCTAAAAAGTCTATTAACTTTTTTCAAAAAATGTAGGGATTAGAAAACATTTTAACATTGGCATATTTTTAGATAATTTAGTTTTTAAAATGCTAACAATACTTTCAAAGATAGAAGTCTCCTGATTTTATATGTATTTTTCTGGCTATCAGGCATACGAATTTTTAGTATTATAAAACGAGCAAAATAAGCTGCTACTTCAGCCATTTTAGAGTCCATATGTTAGTATAAATAATAGTTATTGAGTTATCACTTACTACTCCTTTCTGAGATTATTAGAGTGAAGACATGGTTTACCTGTCTTGATTAAAAGAAAATCTCTTAAAAAGTATATGGGTTCCAAATATCCAGTATAATGATAGCCAGCTTAGGAATTCTCAACTACTAAAATACAGAGGGGTTCTATTGCTCTGTGCTAATATCACAAGAAGAAAGACAATGTTTAGTAGACGACTACAGTACATCAGAGCAGAGTGATCCATGGGACTGGCAGGAAACACTGTATAATGATACAAAGTGTAACCCTATTAGGGAATGAAGAGAACTTATGAAAACACGAAGATAGATAATGTATAGAACAGTCAAGAGCACAGCTCAGATGAGATAATCAACCAGGTTTCTGTGCTGCTGGGGGCGCGGACAGAGGAATGACTAGCTTAGTAAAATTCTGTGAAAGGATTCTAACCCTGCTACTCCACCAAAAGTAAGTTTAAAATTTAAGGAGAGATCTGTGTTTGAACCAGAACTTCACTTTCCCTAGGACTGAGGGAACTAAATGGCAGTGAGAGCTTAAAAAGAACAGAACAGCATGCAAGACATGAAGAAAAACAGGATCCAAAAGTATGACTATAAAAGAAAACAGTCAAATTAGGCATAAAAGTGAGTTGTAGAACGAAAAAAGTGAGTTGTAGGTTAAAAAAATTTGAAAGGCGATTGTCATGACAAATGAAATCTTATTACATGCAATGACTGTGAATTAGCTATTAAATATCATTTGCACATTCAGATACTCCGAGGCATGATGAACATTCACACCGATTTTAGGAATTTAGTATGTAGGAATTAATAGCATTTCCCAAGATGAATAAATATAAAAACCTATAAAACCTTGATTATTTTAAGACTAGCAAAAAGTAGACTGAACTATTGGCAAGTGAAACGTATTCTAATTAAAATTTTTTCTTGGAGCTGTGGGAAAAATTTATCTTAATCGGCACCTTTATATAAATGGCAAATAAGATAGCTTTTATAAATACTAAAATTTTATTCTGTGCAACTATGATGTACAGTAGTTAAAACTGTCTTGGTGAGATTAGATAATCAATCTGAAGAAGAAAGTTCAGTCTCCAATAAGGAGGAGCAATAGTTACAGAAGTCAGTTTTTTTCTAATTCACTTATACCATTTCCTATAAAACCTTGTCATGGTTTAATGCATCACCTAAGAAATGTTTGGCATGTTACATGTAAAGCTGTGCTAGGATATGCTAAGATTATTTTTATCCATCATTTCTTTGAAATGATGAATGAAAACAAATGATGAATAAAAATAATCTTTGCTCTGTACAGGGTTACAGTCACAGAGGAAAAACATAAAAATAACCATTTATACAAAAAGGTAAGAATTATGAGGAAGAGAAACAATTCAATATGCATGTACAAAAGAAAAAGAATAGGAGGACCACCACCATATCATAAAAGAAAAACTGCTGAATTCACATGTTCTATACATATTTATATGCCTGACTTATGCCAAATACCACTAGGGCTGGGAATGAAGAGAGGTGAAAGGGAAGTTTAATAAGGAGGAACTCACTTTCAGCATCTAAGTGCTGAATTAAAGAACAAGACGTTAAACATGCCAAATCTGCAGTAGCCAATCACCTTCTTTAACTTTGTTAAGTTATCTAGTAGACATCTTATAAGTAGGAAGAAATAACACTAAAAGCTCACCATGTTTTGTTTCAAATCCAAGGAATCAAGCTCAGAAGTCACTTCTCTCTCTGATTTTCTCTGACTTCTCACATTTTTTCTAGGAGAAGGGCTTTTATCACAAATAGTAGCATTCATATCTTTTGACAATATGTATTTCTTCCTATAGATCAGAGATTCTTCAACTGTCTTATTTAGGAGAACTGACTTAAAAGTAGTTTCAGATTCAATATGCCAATCACTCTGTTTAGTATTTTCAGTATTATTTTGTACTGAGTATTTAGGATGATTTTGTTGTTCACTATTTCTTTTGCAGACTTCTGCTTTATTTATTTTGTTGTGCTCTCCTACTTCTTTCTTATATTTTCCCTTTACTGTTTCTTCAGAATCATGATCTGATATTGAAGAGGATGATTTTTGTTTAGTATGTTTCTTATTGATGCCAATACCTAGGAGAAAAATGAAAAATTAACTCTCATAAATAAATGTATAATAACTAAAATGAGTAAAAAATAAAAACGTTTATTAAGACAATGAAGAAAATTATTTCCCTGAAATAATACTGCATACAGACAAGAACATGTTGCACCTTGATTAAATGTGTCTTCTGATGAAGTACTGGCTATTTGGTTACTACACAGCTTAATGTTTGACACAGGTGTCCAACAAGCCCATTTGGAGTGCATTTTACTTTCACAGTTATTGTCTAAAACATGAGGAAATCTAGAAAATAAATTCATTTTATTATAAAGCATGAGCATATATTTTATAATATCTTATAGCTTATAATCTAGACTTTTTATTTAGTTAATGTTTATTGAAAACAACTTGTGAACAGAAAACTATGGCAATATTTTCATTAAATCACAACTAAAATTACAATCTTTAATATGCCTGATCATATTAAAAATACTAGAAAAATGTATCATCACGGTATCTATCTTTTTGTCTACCTAAATATTTCTTACATATTTTACACATTCTACTGTGAGTTTAAAGTTTTCATAACACTACATTATTTTTTTAAAATTTCATTCATTTAAAGTCTCTCAATTGGGAAAGAACTGGCTGATAATGAAAAAAAGGAGATTATTCCTCATATGATATCACAATAATACATCAGTGATGATTAATGCTATAACTAATACTACATTCAACTGTTATATCCATCTAAAAATAATATATGATAAATAATATGATGTATTTTCTTGTACTTACACAGGTTTATCTCTTTCTCCCTCTGCTTGTGTATCAGGATGAAAATCCTCGAGTTTATCTAAATAAAACAAAAATCATAACATTTCCATGCAGTTGATAGAGTACTAATGGGGGTTAGTATAGAATTCTATAAAAGTTCAAATATTGGGATGAACAAATTGATTGATCCCGCTCCTTTGGACTCAAATTTATTAGGAAGAGATTATACTGTATTTCTTTGTAACCTTACAAATTCCCCATGCAAAGCCAAACATAGCCATTATAAAAGGTTTACTTTCAAATCAGTGAGAGCTGGTGTGGTTGAAGAGACATATAGAAAGAAGTACTCTATATATACATTTTAAAGCGAATAAATCTGAAATGTACTTACTTAAATTTTCGTTTTGGAATCCAATGTCCTTATTTTGTGTCTTTTCTACAATTTTTGCAGTTTTGATGTGCTATAAAAACACAGGAAACATATTAATTTTAATTAAGGCATTTTATGAAAATAACTTTTAAAGTTCTTAATGTCTGAAAAAAATAAGTTATCCTTGGTATGAAACTTGGATAGTATTTACATTTCATAAACATTATGCCCTTTTTAGAATACTGCCTACCCAAAACACATAAAATAACTTTCACTGCAAGAGAAGAGGAAAAAGATCCTTCAAATTTTTAATCACATACATAGGTAGACTAAAAATTCAATTTCATCAGTTAGTAATCATTTCTAAAACTTCCATGGAACATTTCTATATTGTTTTCATAGCCTGCATCTCTGTCCTTTTAACTAAAGTCCATAGAAGAGTCGGAAATTATGAAGTATTGTTTTTAAATGTTTGGTCACTACCCAAGTAGCTTCTTGCCTACATCAAGCTTTTCTTTCCACAGCCAGATCCACACTTAATCCAGATCAAATAAAAATCTGCTATCACTCTCAGATAATATATTGATTTGCCCAAAATATTTTACCTCATCTTAACTGTCTTTCCTACTTAATCAGTAGTTCTCTACACTAGGAGAGAAGCAGTTACAGAAATATGCAAGTGTGCTTTTTTGCAATGACGTAACGATTGTATGAACAATAAGCACAGTACTAGCTGTTACAATATTCAGGATCATGCTACACATCTAAAAATAGTGCCTTTACTAAGAACCACTCAGGTAGACAACAATTAAAACTAGTACGTTGATTATTTTTCTAATACTTTCGATTCTTCGACCTCATCTTCTTTGACATACCATTTAAATTTTTTAAAGGCCACCATTTGCTTTTTTTCTTATTTTAAAAATAAAAGGAGGAAAACATTGACAGACAGACAACCTTTTACAAAATAACTAAAGAACAGTACAGACAATACCATTCGCTTTTTGTACCTTTACACCAAGACTACATATACCTTGAGAAAACTGCACATACTTAGGAATTAACATGATAAAATTCAGTCTTAAATTTAAACTGAATCCTCGACTTTGTCTAATATTTGTAGTTATTCTTATGCTTCCCCTTTCCTCCTATTACAATTCTTTGTGTCCCTACTTCCTACTTAAATGGATCCCCATGAGAAATTCACCACCTTCACCATCTTTGTTTTTTTTTTTTTTTTTTTTTTTTGTATTTTGGTTTTTTTTTTTTGTTTTTTTTGGTCTATTCCCTCTTCCCTTTTTTGGGTCTACTATTTTTCATTGTATTTTGGTTTTTTTCTCTGGTACCGGGAACCGAACTCACGACCTTGCGCTTGCCAGGCAGGTGCTTTTGCCGCTGAGCTAAATCCCCAGCCCCCATCTTTGTTTTTTTATCCCCTCTCTTTTCTGTCCCTTTGATTACCCAGAATACCTTCCTCCTCAAGATCCATTTTATTAGCCTTTATGGATCCTTCAGAAATTAATTCACCCTCCATAGCTCCTTAAAAGGCCTCTGTCCCCTCCATTTTCCCCTCCACCTCTAAGAACATCAGGCACCTGCCCCCTTATTGGGCTCTTATGCATTCTATATACACTCCAGACAATGCTTACACAATGGTGTAATCTTTTTGTCTAATCCTATACTAGATTTTGAGATACTTAAAGACAAAGTGTATTTGGATCACACAATTCTGTGTCTACCAGGGTGTTTCTCACAGGAGATACTTAATTATACAATTAAAGAATGATGGTAAGTTCACTCTCCTAAATGTTGAAACTAGCATTTTAATGGTGGGTGTTCATAAATTCTAATTACAGTAAACAAGTCATACATCAGCAAGACCTTACTTTCAAGGACAATAAATGATAACTGGAAAAAATACTTAGTTTTGTAAGCTGCTTGGAAAAAAACTCAATATATGTATTAGTATAGTAACTTGAAAACTAGTTTTTTATAATTAAGTTTATTGGTACAATTTAGATATGCATAATGATCACATTCACCATAGGGAATTTGTACCTGTAAAAGATACATCTTAGTTCCTCACTTGTTGCCACTTGCCCTCCCTTCTCTTCAACCCCAAAGGGAAAAGAAAAGAATGAGGAAAAAAAAGATAAAATGAAAACAAATCTTTGTAAATAAGGAGGGGAAAACACTTTATTTTTAAGATACTTTCAAAGTGTAAGTACCTTGTTTGTATTAGCTCTTCTATTTCTTTCTTCTGATGGTCTAGATTTATGTGATACAGTGTTATCCACTTCATTTTCTGATGTAGAAATATCAGCTTTCTCTGCAGAACTCATCATTTGTAGTGGCGGTTTAACTTTTCTTCTTTGTGGTGTCGCTAAAAGGATACAGAATGACTAGATTTTTACTTTCTATTATGAGATACATTTGAGATGATAAAGGTAAGACAGGTTCTAGAATGGGTCTACGGTTTTTGGCTTACATGAAAATAATATAGGTGCCATTTACAAAGGAAAAAGAGACAGAAAAATCATCAGAAAGGACAATGTATTCAATTTTGGCCTTATTAAATGTGAAGAATCTGTCACACATTAGACAATTGCCCAGTAGGCAACTAAACTTTTGGAATGGAAAGGAAACATGAGAATGTCATAAAGAAAAGATTTTATTAAAGGCACTAGTATACCGCATCATTCTTTCCTTTTATTTAACTCTGTGTGCCAGGAATTGTTAAATTTTTCACAAAGATCTGTTGTTGAGTGATTTTTATTTAATCCTTTAAACTTGATGAGACACAGACCTTAGTTCATATTATATAAAAAGTTAGTTCTAACATTAGCTAGGGGATAATTTATACGAAGTATAAACTGGGAATGGGGAACTAAGACCAAGTATTCTGATCACTTAAATGTTTTAGTCCGTATGTTATATTGCCTCTTGCTTAAACTGTTAAAAATTATGAATGCTGGATGTTACTACTTTGCAAACTATTTAAATACTCATTTCATCTTTATCCTTAAAAATACATTCATACTTCATATTTTATCAATTTCTGCATCTCTAAATTCTCCTATAGGTAAATTATATCTAGCATGTCCCTGAATTAAAAATACCTTCTTTACAATATTGATTAAAAATCTTTGAAGACTATAAAACTTACATGCGTTGATTAAAAGTACTGGACTTCTCACAGTGTATCTATCTGCACCAGGAACAATCATTGACGCTTCAGACATTTTTCTTTTGCTAGGAGTATTTATCTTAAATTGTGAGAAACAACCACAGTAAATACACATTCTCTTTTAAAACTAAAAATATGGCAATTTTACTCAGAACACTATGCTTTGACAACATTCAAAAGCGATATATATCGCGCATATATATGGGTTTTTTAAAAATAACACAACAGTCAGAAATTTCCATGTTTTAGACTAATTTGAAGGGCTTATCCTCATGTTTGGCACTGAATAAGTAGGCCAACCAAGTAAGAAGCATTGTTTTAAAGACTATTTATAGAATATCCAGACTTAGTACAATACAGTAACTTCACTGTTGTTCTAAAGAGTACTTACACAACATCCACACTTATGCAATTCAGGAACTTTATTTATTTTTGGTTCTTTGAGATAGAGTCTTACCTATGTATTACAGGATGGCCTAGAACTCACTATGTAGCCCACAGTGGCCTCAGTTTTGCAGCAATCCACCCACCTCAGGGTCCCAAGTGCTGCCATTATAGGCATGCACCACCATGCCTAGCTAATACTGTAATTTAATATGCAAACATCAATTACTTTACTGATAATGTATTTAGCTAATGACTTGCAAATTCCTGTTTTAACATGAGGATATTTGCATATATAGCTATATTAAAGTATCTGAATACTTTCGTAATATTAAGCATTCTTGAAAACATTCACACATCATTGAAAACTGAATAATCTGTGTAGACTAAACTGCCTTTGGAGTAAAGCAGTTACAGGAATTCAGAGATTCAGTGGCACATGGTTACTGGCCCCATGAAAGAGTTATATTTTTCCACATCATCCCAGAGTAATCTATAAGAGTAACAAAAGCAGATAAGTAGGGACTACAAAGTATAGAAGTTTCACAGAGTGCCATAAAACAAGTAGATGGTGACTTACTATATACAGCAGAGGCACAGGAGAGCTTTAAAATGACAGGGCTGTGAACAGCTATGTAGTGGGATGTGAGGGACAGGTGGTGAGGATAAGAGGATAAGAAAATTTTAAAATTAATGAGAAAAGTTTAAGATAAAATAAAAACAAACCTTTGTAAACAAGGAGGGGAAAACGCTTTATTTTTAAGATACTTTCAAAGTGTAAGTATCTTGCCTGTATTTATTATTTAAAATATTTTTAAATTACAATTCTTACTGTTGTAGTTAATAGGGTTTGAAAAGTTATTCATATAAATGCCTCAGTTAATCCTTACTAAAAACACAGCGGGCATGTATCAATAGTGTGTTTTCCCAACTTTGATGTCCTTTAAGACCTTTCCCAGTTGGTGATCTGGTAAGTTTAAAGTGGGGTCTAAAAAGATCCTTTTCAATAAACACCCAACATGATTCTGATATACAGACAACAAAGCTAGCTTTTATGATCTAATTGTCTAGAGGAAATGAAATCTGACATTTTTAATTTAATTAAAGACACAAAACTAAAGGAGAAAATACTGAGCAACAAAAAAACATGTCAAAATGTATGGTGAGACTGACAGCTGTCTAAGGGTGAGAAATCAGTTACGAAAATTTCCATGAAAATTACGAAAATTTCCATGAAAAAAAGGACTATGATGTGAGACTTGCATTACATGAATAAAGGTTAAAAAAAAGGTGAATGAAGGTGAAGGTCTAGACCCAAGAATGACAACAGCATACAAAGGGTCAGCAAGGAAATGACCTTCCTACACACTAAAACTGTAAACAGAACGAGCAAATTTTAAACTCTGCATTAAAATTTACTAAGTCAGTGGGATAAGCACAGAGATCATAAAGCTCTGCGAGGAAAAGAATGTTCTCAGGATACCGATATTTCAGAAAAATCACTAGTGCACCAGAGGAGGCTAAGAGAATGAAGCAACAGTGTTAAAGACCAATTTAGAAGTTATAGTATCAACCCAGGTATGCTGAGATGAGCAATGGGAAAAAGAACAAGGAAGAAAGAATATGAGAAACATTATGAAAGGACAGCCTTTACCTTATTGGTTCTAGATATGGGAAAACAAGAGGCTGGTATCCATGATATCATCAGAAAAATTATGGTAGTTTTACTGAACTTATGAAAAGAAATGCTGATTTGAGGCAAAAAAATAGTGTTTGGGGTTAGACTTCAGGAAAAGAGCTAGAGAAACATAAAAAAGAAAAACATTCAAACAAGAAATTGAAATGTGACTATAGAACTCTGAAGACAAGTCTAGACACTTAAAAATGATAAATGCAATGGTAAATTAAAATAAGTTCAAATTATGCACATTAAAAAATTTCTGCAAGAAAGACAAGATTTTCAGAAGGCTTGGTATAAAAACCTCAAAAAAAGTGGAGAGAGAAATATGTTTGATGTAGTAACAGAAGTAGGAAGTAAATCAGGGTACTAAAAAAAAGTTGAAGGAGGAGAGGACTTAAGAAAGGACCTTCAATAATATCAAAGGTCCTAGCCAAGATGGAAAAAAGGCTAAGATGTGATTCTACTGGATATGGCCTAGAAAAAGTTTTCAACTGAATAAGAGAAAAAGGAGTAAGAAAAACTACTTCTTTCTTCATATAAACAAACAGAACACAATAAATTTATACTATACGTTATAGGAAGAGCAAAAATAAACCAGAAAGGGTAAATGGAACAAAATGGTAGCTAGTCTCCTATTATCTCTAATTTAGAATGCATAAGCATAAAGTATAATAGATCTTGTCTTAATTCCTAACCCCTACACATATATGTAATCTGCTAAAAATAGTACCTTCTGATGACTATTTTATTTTTTTTCTATTTTTAAAATTTATTTTTAAAATAACGGAAAAATATTAACAGACATCCATTTACAAAACAGCGTAAGAACAACACAGGCAATACTGAATTACAGACAAAGAGGTAGGAAATTAAAAATGGTTGTTGTATTATATATTGGTATCTTCAAAGTGGTTTCTCAGGAAAACAAATATAAGCATACAAGATTGATCAAATAATTAATTATAAACTGTTCCTTTCAGTAAAGCGGTAGAATTCAGTAGTACAACTATGTTAGCTATCCTGTATATACACATACTCATAATTTCCCCTTCTTTTCTCTTTTCCCCCTGATGACTATATTTTAAAAAGGGATCAAGATCATTAATATATAAATTCTAGATACTTTTTTCTGTACTTATAAGTAGAATGATTATAAAAATTTTTTTTTTTTGGCATTGGGTATCAAACTCAGGACCTGGAGCTCGCCAGGCAAGATGCTGTGCTGCTGAGCTATATATCCCTGGCCCCCGTAACCGTTTTGATACTATACTTACCTCTGGCTGACAATTTTTTCTGTCCCCTTGGTTACTGATACATTTCAGAGGGCCAGCGAAATCCTTGTGGGAGTTAGGTTTTTCTTTTAAATTAGTGAGATCTTCTTCAGTGTTTGAGAACTGACTTTCTGGCACGAGAATCTGTTAGAGAAAGCAGAAACAAGTGTTTTCAAAAATGAGAACTGTAGGAAGTTCTGAAAAACTATTGACTGTCTTAACACAGCTCCTATTCACCTACATCTATAAATATTAACCCCTTTCCCTTTTTAGTCTATATACTGATTTTTATGATGTGACCCAACGAAAAAATTCACTTTTGCAAACAAGTTTTACCACTAATGGAAAACATATGCCTTTAATTTTTAAAGTTACTAAAATTGGCATTTATCAATAATTCTCTGCTCTCTGTATTAAAATAATCATTAATAATTTTTAAAATACCATGTTTTGTTAGAATACCACTTACATTGATACCATTTATTTTTTAGACATTCACCCTCCAATATCAACTTTACTATTGTGCTTTTAGTCTTACACTCTGTCCAATGGTACAAGTAAGTCAGAGACATACCTGTGATCCACTTGCATCAAAAAGTATATGCACAGCTGTTTTGGCGACTGAAACACCTTGTTTTCTGGAAAATTCCTAAAATTAATTCAGAATGATGAAATTTTCATCTTTTCTAATATAATTATTTCCTACTTATTTTCTCCCACAATTATCAAATTATTCCAAATAATTACTCTGCATGTAATAAATACCCTTCCTTGGAACACTTCAATTACTTCCTACTAAGCGTCTCCTTAGCTTGCCATTTTAGTCCCTGTATGACTGTTCCTCGCAAATATGACCTGTTATTTTTACATAAATCTTTTGTACCATCCAAACTTGTCAACAGAACTTCCCTCGAAAACGTCAGATATGTTGTCACCTTAGATTCTCAGTTAAACAGTATCTGGCTTCTTGGATAGCATGTTATTTAAATCTTATTGCTCTACTTTAAAAGCTCTTTCAATCCCCACATGCACAATAATGCCTTATCTTCAAACCTGACTCAATTTCTGTAATTCACTTTCCTTAGACAAATTTTGTAGTTCTGCGTATTATCTGTGCAATTTTCACAATGTTTAGTATCTTGAAAACAGTGTGTGTTTTATTTCACTTTTTAAACACATGGTAGGAATTTATCAGATGTTCTAAACAGTTACTAATTCTGTCATTTGTGATACTTTCTAAAAGACATCTCAAAGGATATGGTTAACACGTTGATAATTATTCCACCAAACAAATTTAAACAACTAAAATCTACATGTCATTTTAAGAACTCCAGAGTGGGAAAAAAGCAATGAAATTTATAGCCTCAAACTGTATCCAGTACATATTAAAAATTACTTCAAAAACTTACCCGGTATTTACTGGCACCAAAAATTTTTTCAACCACATTAGTGATATCTAATGATGCATCAAAATACAAAAGCAATTCTTCCCCTTCTCTGTTACCAATTTTTACTACACTTTTCAGAATTATACTCAGCAGCTTCTTTGATTCTTTCACTGTACACAAAAAAACACAGTGATTAGTCTGTATTTATGATACCACTCTATATGTATATGGAAAAATATACTAATTATAATAATTAAAATGAATATTACATACATTCATTAAAATGAATGTATATTAATTAAAATGAACTGAATCAAAATGTCAACTTTAGAATTGAACAGTGTTTAATCAATTCTGGTACTAACTACCTATATAAAAATGTCAAGTCTATTACCTTTCAGAGTCTCAGTGTCCTGATCTTTAAACTACATGCCATAACTAATGAAATAAAGCCCAGAATAGCTTCCAGATCCTAATAGATTCTTAACAAAATATTCCTTGATAGCATCTGAAAGAGTTCTTTCAATTTTAAAAAAGGCAAAAAAGGCAAAACTTTAATTCAATACAATTATTGTATTGCTATACATAAGCAACTTGTCAAGCAATTTTACTAAATCTAAAGTCATAAATATATTGACAGTAAATATAAGATATTATAAAAAATTAAGTGTGAAGAAAGTGAGGTAAAAATGATACATTCCAGATTCCTAATGATTTTATCAAAGTAAATACTGTAAGTACCAGTCTAAAAGAAGTATTCACATACTATCCCTCAGAAAAGTTGGCAAAATTTTACTGGGCACCCAATTAAATTGCCTATATTATAAACTAAAGGTCCAGCACCAGGACCACCACATATTTAAGTAGGTTTCCACTGTTGCCTGAGAAGTCTCCACACCTGCCTCCGGAGTATACTTTCATGCAGGTGGAAAGCACCCTGATGGAGAAGGACCACACAAACTAGGAAAATTTATCTCTATATCTGAAAAAGCTCTCTCTTCTAAAGGACAAATAGCCATATAGCCGGTGAAAAATTCTGATTCTTAGCAGCCCTAGGAAAACAGATTTTATTTGTTTTTGGACTTGTACAGTCATGAAATTTCCACAGTAATGTCCTTTGATGGAACTAAAAATTATTAACTGATTGAAGATAGCAGTGACGGTTTCTAACTCAGAGTGACACTCATAGTTTTTTAAAAAATTCATCAGTTCAAGTAACAAGTTTTCAGGTTTCCAAGATGAAAATTTAGGTGGCTTTAAAGATAATGTTTCATGAATTGATGAAAAGCAAAACATTTATAAGCTTTATGGATATTTTTGTTGATTGGTTCATCCTTCTGACATGCACTTGATTTTTTTCTGTAGCTTCCTGTAAACATATTAAATGTAATATCCACTTTCACTGCTTGCATGTACACGGTATTAGAATTATTCCAAATTTGTGATTTTGTACCTGTTTGTACACAGATGTATCTACATATACTGTGATTACCTGTACAGGAATGTACTGACATTTGTTATATTTTATTGACTATTTTGTTAAAGTCTATTATTTGTTCTGACTGCATGAAATAAAATTAGGTTGTGTTTGCTTTTTAATTATTAGTAATATTACTGAGGTTCCAGAAAAGTTCTTGTTTTCTTGCTTCCTATAAAATCCAAGCATTTATAGATGTCAACAGACCAGCATTTTTTGAAATACAACAAGGTAGTTCTATAGGATTCCAGTATACTATTAATATTCTTCATCCTAAAAAGTCATTTAAAAATATTAAATTCATACACAGAAAACCTAATTTGTTAATACAAAGGTCTGTAGGGAGCATCCCATGTTAATCAAACACAGAACAACAGAGAAAGGAAGACATTCAAAGGGCATTAAGAAGTTGAAATGAATGAACATGGAAACTGATTAATTTAGAAGAGTCAAGAACCGCTTCTGTATCTGGGGAGCCTAACAGATTATCATGTTATTTGCTAAGAATAGAAATTAAGGAGATCTTTGAGTACAATTATAAGTTCAGTTTCACACATGTGTTTCAGATATTTGAAAATGTACCACCCATGCCAATTTTAATAGGCTTACAACAGGCTTAAGATATTCATATTACATCTGCATTTAGAGTTCAGCTAAAAATTAGAAAACTATATTTAAAAATAAATTGTGGTCAACAATACAGTGTCAAATGTGAGGAAAGGATCAATGTAAGGACTGACACACGTATACTGGTTTTAATTATAAAAGTTATTATCTTGACATTGGAATGATTTCGGAGAATAGAGCTTCACAACACAGTAAGACTAGAAATTAACAACAAAAAGAAGAGGAAAGAGTGAAACCTATTTTTTTTTTCAAAATTGGCTATGAATGGAAAAAGAGAGATGAAGATACAAGATCCAAGCTGGCTTTCCACTTTAATATGCATACATGTGAACCTCTTCATATGCCAAGAAAGGTGGGGAGAAACATTGAAAGAAGGGAAGAAGATATGAGATGTGAACTCATGGAACACAGATGTGGAGAATATCAATGAAGAACTCAGAGAAATCACCCTTCAACAACAGTAGATAACACCTTTTCCATTTACAGAAGAGTTTCAAAAATACTGATCTATATGCAAAGACATGAGGAGATGCAGGACTTAAGAAGCCAAAGTTCATAGGCATTCTTGCCTTAAAAAATTTATGTTTTCCCACTATCATCTCATTGTGAAAGAGAGGAAAGGAAAAGGTAAAAAAATTCTACAGATAGTTAAAATTTTAAATAGCTGCTCTTGGAGAACTAGAAAGGGGAGGTCCGTATAGCAGACTTCTAAGTAGCATTTAGGGTCCAAAGTTGAATGTGGATAACTGCCACTTTTGAGTGAGGTATAAATAAATACATTGTGGCAAGTCACTCTCCTGCTAGAAAATAATAGTAATAATCAGATCTTTCTGGTGGCACTAGGGACTGAACCCAGGCCCTTGTTCTTGTTCCTCTGAAATTGAGATACATTCCTAGCCCTTTTAAATTTTTTTTTGAAACAGACTTACTAAGTTGCCTAGGTTGGCCTTGAATTTGTTAACCTGTTTGTTAGATGGGATTAAAGAAATGCACCAATATGCCTTTGCACTGAGCTACAACTCCAGCCCTTTCCATTTTTTATATGGAGACAGGGTCTCACTAAATTGCTAAATTGCCCATGTTGGACTTGAACTTGTGATCTTCCTGCCTCAGCCTCCCAGAATGCTGGGGGATTACCAATGTGCACCATCATGTTAATGCTAACTGTGAATAGACTTAGGACAAGAAACTGCTAGAACAAAGACAAACTACTGAGTATTTAGCTGATCAGTAAGGCCTTGAATAAAAAAAGAATACTTAGACATTTTAAAGGCATGAATAATTTTGTCTTTATTATAGGGCAGCATGAGAAGATGGCCAGACTGTCAAAAGCAAGTGTTCTCTTGGTCAGCCCGGGCTGGGCTGAACCCCGGACATCTTCAGGAACCCCAGTGAGTACAGGTTTTGCCTCCCTGACCAGCGTGCAAGGCAGAGGAAACCTCGGGCACCTTCTGGGGCCTGGGTGGCTACCTGCCATGCCCATAGTGTGTCTGCCGGGGCTGGGCCAAACAAAACATTTAGGAACCCTGGTGATCCACTCTAGTGCCTGCCCCACTAGGGTGTGAGGCACTTGGATTCCTGGGCAACTTCTGAGGCCTTGGTGGTCACTGCCAGAACCACTCACACCCCTGCCCCCCTGCAGCAGCTCAGCTGACACCTGGATAGTCAGAGGCCTCGGGGAGTTCACCCTCACCCCTCCCCTTCCAGTGTGGGAAGCAGGCTCTGTCCTGGGCAATATCTGAAGCCTCGGTGAACACAAGCTGTATCCCCCACTACTCTTGTGGAAGCTGGGCAGAACCCCTGGCAGTCTCAGGAACGCTGGCGAGCCTCCCCTGCCCTTCTCACACACTCCTGGGAACCAACTGAATGCAAAAAAAGCCCAGGAGAATCTGGGACCCCACCTTGCCACCACTCATCTCACAGGAGCTGCACTGAGCACTGGGGATGTTCAGACTCTTGCCTTGCCGCTCACACACAATCAGGACAGTGAGGCTGCACTCCAGGGAGCCTCTGGATCTTCAAAAATGACAAAACAAAGGAGCAAAATGCAATCCCAGACCTCCATAACATCCAAAACAAGTCCAGGAGACATCAACACAGAAGACCCTGGAAGTCGTACACCTGAAATTTCTCAAACGACAGCAACTGAAGTAAAGAAACAACTCCATCAGGCCATAGAAGACATCAGATCAGAAACAATGTCTCAGGTGAAAAAAGAAATGACAACAATAATGAAAGAAATGTTCAGCATAACCAAAGATGACACTGACAAGAAAACAGAAGACCACAGACAACTCATGGAAACCTTCAGGGAACAATGTAGAAAAGAACTAAAAGGTATGAAACAGATGCAGATATCTAGGAAATTAAAAATTCCATTGAAAGCTGGTAAAACCACCTCAAGGAAGCTGAAGATAGACTTTCAGACCTTGAAGACAGCACTGCCACTAATGAACCAGAAAGGAGGGATCTCCTGAAAACAAGAGGAACCAGGAAATAACAATTCAACAACTGCAAGATGAAGCAAAGAAAAACAATGTCAGATTAGTAGGTATTAATGAAACAGCAGGCGTCAACACAAATGACATGAAAAGACTATTTGCAGAAATAATAGCAGAAAATTTCCCAGACATGGTAAAAGAATAGGACATCCCGATAAGTGAAACATACAGGACTCCAGTTAATCATAACCAAAATAAATCTACACCCAGACATATAGTTATCAAGATCCCAGAAACTCAACAAAAGCTCAGAATATTAAAGCTGTTAGAGAAAAGAAACAGGTCACCTATAAAGGAAAGCCCACAAGAATCATGGCAGACTTCTCAACCAAACCATCAAGGCAAGAAAAGCTTGGAGTGAAGTATTTCAAGTACTGAAAGAAAACAACTTCCAACCCAGATTGATATACCCTGCAAATCTATCCTTCAAATTTAATGGAGAAATAAAATATTTCCATGATAAAGAACTGAAGAAATTCACGAGTGCCAAACCAATCCTACAAAGAGCACTAAACGATACTCTAGAAAGACATAAAACAGACTGCAACTTCAAGAACAACAACAGAAAGGAACCACCAAGCACAGCAAGCACTTAAACAGAAGGAAAAAGGAGGATACAACAGCAGGAAAATACCATGACAAAGATAAGCCAGTACATATCAGTTATAACCATCAATGTAAATGGTCTCAATGCAACAACCAAAAGAAGCAGACTAGCAGAGTGGATCAGGAAACAAAATCCAACTATATGCTGTATACAAGAAACACATTTAATTCAAAAGGAAATTCACAGACTGAAAATTAAAGGATGGAAAACAATACTCCATGCAACAGGAACCCAGCAAAAAGCGGCTGTAGCTATTCTGTTTGCAGACAGTGTGAACTTCAAACCAAGAATAACCAAAACAGATAAAGAAGGTCACTACATACTTGTGAGGGGGAAGCTTCAAGAGGAAGAGATAAAAATAGTAAACATCTACACACCAAATATAGGCGCACCCACCTATATAAGACAAATTCTAACAGACATGAAAAATGAAATAAGTAGAAACACAATCATAACAGGGGATTTTAACACACCACTGCCACAGAGACAGATCACCTAGACAAAAAATTGGGAAAGAAATAACAGAACTTACCCAAACATGTGAACATATGGACTTAGTAGACCTTTACAGACTCTTTTCCCCAACAGCATCAGAATACACATTCTTCTCAGCTGCACATGGTACGTTCTCTAAAATAGACCATATACTAGCACACAGAACATGTTTAAGTAAATGCAAAGGAACTGAAATTATCCCATGTATACTGTCAGACCATAGTGCAATGAAACAGGAAATAATGACAAAAGAAAACACAAAAACGCCATAAACAGTTGGAAATTAAATAACAGCTTCCTGAACAATCTATGGGTCATAGATGAAATCAAAGTAGAGGTTAAACACTATTTACAATCAAACAAAAATGTACATACAACCTACAGGAACCTGTGGGATGCAATGAAAGCAGTCCTCTGAGGGAAATTTATAGCGGTGAACTCCCACCTCAGGAAAACAGAACAAACACAAATAAACAATCTTATGCTGCACCTCAAGTTCCTAGAAAAAGAAGAGCAAGTCAAACCCAGAGCCCAAAGAAGGCAGGAAATTATAAAGCTCAGAGCAGAAATTAATGCAATGGGGAATAAAAAACAATACAAAGAATTAATGAATCAAAGAGTTGGTTCTTTGAAAGGCTAAATAAAATAGATAAACCCCTAGCCAACCTTATCAAAAAAAGGAAAGAAAAAACTGAAATACATGCAATAAGGAATGAAAGGGGTGAAATCACTACAAATCTTGAAGAAATTCAGAAGATCATCAATACCTACTTTGAAAATCTTTACTCTCAAAGGATGGAAAACACAGAGGAAATGGACAGATTTCTAGATACATATGAATTACCAAAGCTGAATGAAGAAGACATAAAAATCCTGAATAACTAATTATCAGCCAGTGCAGTTGAGAATGTAATTAAAAACTTGCCAATGAAGAAAAGCCTGGGTCCTCATGGATTCACAGCTGAATTCTACAAGCAATTTAGGGAAGATTTAATACCAATTCTTCTCAAACTCTTTAATGAAATTGAAAGGGAAGGAATTCTCCCCAACTCATTCCTGGAGGCAAGTATTATTCTGATACCCAAACCAGAGAAAGACCCAACCAAGAAAGAGAACTACAGGCCCATCTCCCTAATGAATATAGATGCAAAAATTCACAGTAAAATACTAGCAAACAGAATATAACAGGTCATCAAGAAGATTATATACCGTGACCAAGTGGGATTCATACCAGGAAGGCAGGGACGGTTCAATATGAGCAAATCAATTAATGTAATACACCACTGTCAATAGAGCCAAGGACAAAAATCACATGATCATCTCCATCAATGTAGAAAAAGCCTTCGATAAAGTCCAACATTCATTCATGATGAAACCCTACAGAAAATAGGAATAGATGGCCTTCACCTCAAACTGATCAAAGCCATCTATGATAAACCAACAGGTAACATCATACTAAAACATCAAAAATTGAAAGCTTTCATTTTAAAATCAGGAGCAAGACAAGGATGTCCACTGTCACCACTCCCATTCAATATAGTTCTGGGAATATTAGCTAAAGCAATTAGACATGAGAGAGAAATAAAAGGAATAAGGATAGGAAAGGAAGAAGTGAAATTATCATTACTCACAGACAACATGATACTCTACATAGAAGACCCCCAAAACTCCACAAAAGGCTCATGGATTTAATAACCAAATTCAGTAGCATAGCTGGATACAAACTTAACACTCAAAAATCAATAGCATTTCTGTACGCAAGTAACAAACAGACAGAGCATAATGAGGGAAACCACACCTTTCACAACAGCATCTGAAAAGTTAAAATACATAGGAATCAATCTGACAAAAGAAGTACAAGATCTATACAGTAAAAATTATAGCACTCTGAAAAAAAAGATCGAAGAAAATATCAGAAAATGGAAAGATATTCCCTGCTCATGGATAGGAAGAACCAACATTGTAAAAATGGTCATACTCCCTAAACTGTTGTACAGATTCAATGTAATCCCAATTAAAATACCATTAGTATATCTCAAAGATCTAGAGAAAACATTCCTGAAATTCATCTGGAACCAGACGAGGCCTAGAACAGCAAAAATAATCTTGATCAACAAAGGAAAGGCAGGGGGCATCACAATCCCTGACTTGAAATTATACTACAAATGTACTATGATAAAATAAGCATGGTACTGACACAAAAACAGACCTGAAGATGAATGGAACAGATTAGAAGATACAGATACAACTACAAACACACTCAGTCACTTTATCTTTGACAAAGGGGCCAAATATGTTCAATGGAAGGAAGATAGCCTCTTTAATAAATGGTGCTGGAAAAACTGGCTTTTTCCACATGCTGAAGAGTAAAACTAGACCCATGTCTTTCACCGTGCACTAAATTAAAGTCAAAATGGATCTAAGATCTAAATGTTAAAACAGAAACACCAAATTTATTGGAAGAGAAACTAGGTAAAAATTTTGATAACACTGGGGTAGGTGGAGTTCATGAACAAAAACCAAACTGCACAGGAAATACTTCAAAGAATCAACAACTGGGATCTCATCTTATGGAAAAGTTTTTGCACCTCTAAAGAAATCACCAATAAAGTAAAAAGAAAACCCATGAATTGGGAAAAACTTTTAGCCAACTGCCCCTCAGACAAAGGACTTCTATCTAGGACATATAAAGAATTTAAAAAAATCAGGCCCCCCAAATGCAAAGATCCAATCCAAAAATGGGCATCTGGGGCTGGGGATTTAGCTCAGCGGCAAAAGCGCCTGCCTCGCATGTGCAAGGTCGTGAGTTCGGTTCCCGGTACCGGAGAAAAACCAAAACAAAAAAACAAAAAAACAAAAAATGGGCATCTGAGATGAATACACACTTCTCTAATGAAGAGATACTAATGGCGAATAAATACATGAAAAAATGTTCAACGTCATTAGTCATTCGAGAAATGCAAATTTAAACAACACTGAGATTCCATCTCACCTCAGAAAGAATGGCTATCATCAAGAAATCAACCAATAACAAATGCTGGAGAGGTGGTGGGGAGAAAGGAACCCTACTCCACTCCTAGTGGGAGTACAGATAGGTGAAACCACTATGGAAATCAATTTGGAGATTCTCACAAAACTAGGATTGGCAGTCCCACTTAACCCAGCTATTCCCATTCTGGGTATTTTCCCAGAAGAATTAAAGACATCATACCACAGCAATATATGTGCATCCATGTTGATAGCAGCACAATTTATTAGAGCTAAATCTTGGAAACAACCCAGATGCCCATCCACTGAGGAATGGATAAAAAAGTTGTGGCATTTTTATACAATGGAGTATTACTCAGCTATTAAAAAAGATAAACTCGAGGCTTTTGTAGGTAAATGGATGTACCTGGAGACCAAGTGAAATAAATCAGACTCACACGAGTAAACATCATATTGTCTCCTTGGTGTACAAACCTGAAAGACTAGGTAAAGCTCAAGACCTACAACAGATGATAGTACAGGTAAAGAAACTGCTCAAAGGAGGGAATGACTGGGATGAGGGAAAGAAGAAAAAAGAAAGAAGGCAAAATATAAATATATAAGTATGAACAGCTGCGATGACTACTGCTGATGTCTGACAGAATATTGAAATGAAGTTAATGCTTATAATGTTTTATGTTCTGATCGACTTTCCATGTTTGTGTGTGGTGGTCTGAGCAACTGATTTGAAAGTAACAATATGCAATGGAATTACAATGGTGAACTCCTACCATCTTGTCTAGTGAAACTCTGTATTATCTCTAATGTTTTATCAAAGAAGGATTTCCTTATTCTCTTTAATGGTTTGAGCAATCTTTCATTCTTACACCTGAGCAATGTAGTTGAGGATAGCTATATAATGTAACAACCACTGTTGATTTATATTGTCTTGAGACCCTGTATCACTTTGAATGTTCTTGCTTTGATTTGTTTATGTTCGTGATACTGGTATGCTGCTACTGTTCTATTTTTTTGTTTGTTTCTCATTTACTACTCTGTTTAAAATAAAAAAAGCAAGTCTTCTCTTGCCCAGTTGCCCTAGGTAGGACTTCCACTGTGTACATATGTGGGAATACTAGTGTACCTCATAATTACATGTGGTTATTATGTAGCTATTAAGTTTTTTTAAAAGCACAGTTAATGCCCCATTAGTATCACAGGCTTAGAAGAAAATGCTGCCTGAAAGAGGGGCTAGCCTAAAGCACAAGGTCAGTTTCCCCCTCAAAACATTTACTGAATTTTGGACTGAGTAGAATGAGAGGCTGGAGAGCAGGGTTAGGATCTTTTAAAGGCAGTATTGTATCTTCCACTGTCTCTCTCAAGTTCAGAAGATCCAAACCCAGTTCATAGTCAAGAGACTGGAGTGACCACACCTGAAAAAAACAGGCAAACAAGACAGAGAGTAAACCTAAAATGAGAATCAACGTAGACTAGCATCCACGATTGAATGGAAATCAATTCTTCCTAAAAAGACAAACCCTTGCAAGTGGAAGAACCACCTGGAGCCTCTGTATTTGTTTTGTTTTGCTTTGAAATTCTGTATCATTTTTATTGTTACTTTCACTATTTAAAAAACACAGAGGGAATAAGAAATGCAAGAACAAAGAACCCACATCTAATATACACTTCAAATGCATTCCAAAGATGAACATTTATAATATGTACTACAAATACATACTAATAAAATTATAAATCCTTTAAAATAGCTGCTGCTTTAGTGATTTATGTTATCATCGACATGCTTGCATAGACATGCCATGAAAACTGGTAAAGTACACTTACTAATGTGTCTGTATGACTGGGCATGGTGGCGCACGTGTATTTGTTTTTATATGAAATGTTTTAACATGAAGTTACTTGACATGCCAAGAAAAAAAATGTATGAATGCTGAGAAAGGAAAAAATGGACCTAAAATGACCCAAAGATGATTCAAGAGTTACAGTTAATAATTATATGGTTTTAAGCATTAACTGCTCCTTTCAATAAACCAACAGAAATTAGGAGTATAATTATCTTAGCTATTTTGTGTGTGTGTATATATATATATTTTTTTTTTCTCTTTTCTTTTTTTCTTTCCTTTATCCCAGTTGTTCTTTCCTTTTGAGCAGTTTCCTTCCGTTTTTTTACATGCCTATATCTGGTAATCTGAACAACTACTCTGAAGATAACAATATGCAATATAACAACCACTGTTAATTTTATATCATCTTGTTTTGAAATTCTGTAGTTTTCATTTTTTATTCTTTTTAAAATTAAAAACTTTTTTAAAAAATAGCCTTTAAAATAATTCTAGTATACAAAAAAAATTGGAAGAAATGAAAGATTTCAGAAGAAAATTCTATGAAGTTTATTATAAAACAAGTTAGAAGGGGGCAAATATAAAGAAGTATCTAAATAAGTGGGGATATATATTTATGAATTGAAACATTATTGTTAACATGTTATTCTTCCCATGCTGATATGTAACTCTACAATAAATTCTGTAAGCTTTTTGGAGTGATTGATGAAAACATTCTAAAATATATGAAGATATTCAAAAGGCCTACACTTTCCAAAAACAATCCTGGAATACTTACAGGAACTGTAGAAGTTCATAAAACAAAAAAAAAAAAGTTCATAAAACTGTGGGACTGGCATAAAAGAAAGGCAAACAGCTCAAAGAAACAGATGAAGGCACCAAGGAAAAGATCTACTTCATATGATTTTCAACAAAGGAACCAAAGAAATCCAATGGAGAAAGCGAAGTTATTTCAGCAAATAATCTTGGAATAACTGCACAGCCATATTAAAAAGAACTTCAACTCCTATATAATCCCATAACCAAAAATTCATTTGAGATGGATCATATTAATACAAATAAGACCATGAAGTTTTTATGGAAAACCAGAAGAACCCCTCTGTAACAGAAATAGACAAAGATTTTTTTTTTTTGGTTTTTTTTTTGGTACCAGGAATCAAACTCATGACCTTGTGCTTGCCGGGCAGGCACTGTGCCGCTGAGCTAAATCCCTAGCCTGGCAAAGATTTCTTAGGTTATAGAAAGCAATTATCATAAAACACTAATCAAACGGACTTCAAATTTAAAAATCTGTGTTCATCAAAGACACCATTAAGAAATGAATAAGCAAGATACTGAATGGGAGAAAATACTAAACGTATTAGTGAAAATATTAATATCCAGGATACATTCGAACTCCTGGTAGTCAATAATAAAAGGATAGTTCAATCAAAACAACTGAAAAAATGTTAGCTACTTCACAAAGGAAGATATATGAATGTCCAATAAGCACATGGAAAGTGCTCAACATCACTGGTCATCTGGAAAATGCAGATAAAAACCATAATGAGATACACCTACATGTTCACTGAAATAGTTAAAACATGTCTCAATATCTAAATTTATAATGGTATCTACCTGCCAAGTTATGATTTTGTCTAGTAGTGTCACACAATTCTACTTACAAAAATGGGGAAACTAGATGTTTGGCTTTAATTAAGAAAATGAGATGGAAATGCAAAAGCCTTAAAAATACTGACCAGAAAGTGGTCAGATTGATCACTGGTTTTAGACTGAATGAAGAGGAGGTACCTGGGAGATTAGAAGAAGACGCAGGTACGGAACTTGAAGTATTTATAAATACTGAAATCTGAAAATGTTGACTTTGTTTTCATCAGTCTAATGTTCTTATCCCAAAAAAGATGCAGCTTCTATTCCATATAAGGCTCAAGAGATAATTATAAAAAACAATTTTAGTACCTTCAACACTGTACATTTGTACTTTTTCCTCAGGAACAGTGACTGCATCCCATTGATGATCCTTAAATTTAAAAACAGATTTTGATTATTAACAGTAATTAATTATTTAAATTTCTTTAAACATCAATTTTAAACTATATAAACTACAAGTTATTTTTAGAAATAGCACTAAGTAAAAAGTTTATGTAACATATTTCTTGCTCCACTGATTAAATGCTACATTTAATCTATTCGCTCTTAAGAGGAAATGATGGTACTAATTTTATTATTAATTAATTAAAATAAGTTTATTGGTACAATTTAGGCATGTTGAATGATCATATTCATCATAGGGAATTTATACCTGTACATGATATATCTTAATTTCTCTTTTTTCCCATTGCCCTTGCTCTTCAACCCCTTCCCCTCCTTATTTACAAAGCTTTGTTTCTATTTTATCCTTTTTTTTTTTCATTTTTTTCTTTTCCTTTCCACTCCCCCAATTCCCTTTTCCCTTTGAACAATTACTCCTTATTTCACAATATCTATTATATATTTTGGTTCCTATTTACAATTTCAGTTTCCCACATCAGGAAGAAAACATATTTATACATATGAATCCAGATTTATTTCACGTAAGATCATGGTCTCAATATCCATCCATTTCACTATAAATGTCTCAAATTTATTCTTCTTTATGGCAGAAATCAGTGTGGAGATTCTTCAAAAAACTAAGATTAGAGATTCCATTTGACCCAGCTGTTCCCCTGCTTGGTACCTTCTCAAAAGAATTAAAAGCACTATACTACAGTGATATATGTGCACCCATGTTTATAGCAGCACTTTGTAATAGCTGAGCCTTGGAAACAGCCCAAATGCCCATCAACTGATAAATGGATAAAAAAGATGTTTTCTTTTTATATGATGGTATAAGTTTCACTTTCTTATTCTTAACCTAAAAAAGTATGCAGCAATACCCTTTTTAAAAAAGCTAACAATATCTTTTTTTTTCTTTGAAATATTGTACAGCCATTGTCACTCCTTAATTCCACTCCTACTACTTATTACAGTGGTTGAAATTATGACACTCACCACTGATTATCCTCAAGAAGCAAATACTGAATGCACATGAATAGTAGTCTAAAATGTTTGCCCTTCCAACTGTTTTCACTGAAATTTGTGTAAACTGATTAAAATGATACTATATTCAAAGCTAGAAATAGATAGCTAGAAATTAGATACCAGTTATGGAAAAGGGACCCTAAAGCCTTCCACTAGGGGCTGGGGATTTAGATCAGCGGCAAAAAAGTGCCTGCCTGGCATGCGCAAGGTCGTGAGTTCGGTTCCCCGTACCGGAAAAAAAAAAAAAAAAGCCTTCCACTAATCTTGTGAAGAAAAATATAACCAATTCTTCTGTTATTTTAGAACAATTTATTCTATACAAATTCTTCTAAATCCTTAATCTCTTCACTAATTCCCTCCACTTTTTTGCCTCTGTTGAAACCATTCATCTACTAAGGGCAACACTACCTTTCTAGCTATCTCCAATTAGGGTGTTCATTTTGCCACAACTCAAAATCTCTCTGTCAAAAGAAAAGTGCTGCCATTCTCTTCTCTCTGCAAAGTTTTGAGCTGCCTCGCATGAATTTTCTGCTCTGAGTTACATGCCAGTTGTCATATTCTACACTATTACTGTCTCTACCAACTTCAAAGTGACTCTTCTTTCTTCCTCACATACTGAGGTAACTTGTTGTTTCCACTTTTTGTTTAACATTATGGGCACTTTAGAAATTAAAAAATTTATGAGTAGAAATCATAGTATAAAATCCCCAAGTACTCTTACCCTCCATTATCCATATTTTATGGTGACCTATTCAATTTTCCCTCCATTCTTTCCCTTTCTCTTACCCTGAGTTTTTTCCTTCAATCTTCTCTTCACCTCACATCTTATTCTACTACCCTGGTCTCTTTCCCTTAACTTGACCTCTTCTATAAAGATTTCAACTTTTCAGGAATGCCTAAACTTTTCATCCTTTAAGTGACACTGCTCTTTCATGAGTTACCAATTTTCCACACCCTAGAAGTATTTCACAATGTAGCTGTCTTAAAAAAAACCTTTTTGCCTTGACTTATTGTAGTACTATATACCCGTTTATTTTAGCTTATTCTCCAAATATTCTTTGGACTAGAGCTTCTTCTGCCTATATTATAGAAATACATGTTTTGTAGTTATTTCATAAAGGCATTCATGAAATTCTATGGCTTTATCACCTATATATAAATAGCTTCTATAGTTCTACCTGTGGCTCAGTTTTTACAGCTGAGTAGGAAACCAATATATCCAACTGCCTACCAGACATCTTCAGCTAAATAGTCCACAAATGTCTCCAACTTAATACTTAAAGCTAAACTCTTTATCCTTCCCCTACAAAATGTATCTTTCTGTGAAACATTTCTATCTGGTTACCTAAGTTTTCTTAATCCTTTTTTTACTACAAACAAATCAAGTTTACTCAATTCTATCTCTTTCCAGCTTTTTTGGAATTCATCCATTTTCATTTATCCCAACTATAGTAACCGTGATTTCTCACATGGCTTGTTACAAAACCCTTGTGACTGCCTCTAGTCTTGCCTCTTTTAAATTTATCCCCATAGCCGCAGAATACTTTTTACATGAATCTGTTCCCTAGTACCTAGTATGTTTTTGACACCTAGTTAAGTTTTTAATAAATATTCATTGATGTTACCTCTTATATTTATTCGCTGGCTCTAAACTGCTTTAGTTTTTCCAATCTCCCATGCACTGTATGCACTAATCACAGATCTTTCAATATTCCATTTATTCATTCTTTTATGAGTCCTTGAATAGCTACAAACAAGGAAAAGCTGGCCCTTATTCCATGAATATCATATGGTCTGGCAGAACCAGACAACAATAAACGAATGATTTTAAGCAGCAACACCTATTATATAGGAAATAAACAGGGCAATGTGATATTATGTGGTTATGGGGCTACATCATACTGAGTGACCAGAGAAGATTTCTGTAAGAAAGTAAGATTTATGCTGAAACCTAAATAGGAACGAGTTAACACAAAAAGATCTAAAGGAGGTGTTGTAGGCTGACAAACCAGGAAACAGTAAAACCAGGGTGAACATGATCGAGGTAAAGAGATGATTGCCTCAACAGAGAATGGTAACAGATTTTCAGAGAAATTACCAGGGGCTAAGCACATAGAGCCTTGTAGACCATATTAAACTAACAAAATAACAGTTTAAGCTGCCACTACATACAAAATTATTTCTAGGTAGAATAAGAGTGACTATAAGGAGAACATAGAGAAGATGTGAAATACATTTGGGGAGAGATGAATCCCTCAGCACTTTAATCACTATCTAGAATGTACTTTATAAATGTATTTTATGATTTCCCTCACATGTATAATGCTGTATTTCTGATTATTTTCTGGCCTATATCCAACAGTCCAATGAATGAAGGCAATACTACTGTCTTCTCATAAAAATAAAATTCCTGTTCCTGAAAGAAAATTCAGCTAATATTACTAACAACCCATTAAGGAAAAACATACTAATGAAAACTGTAATCCTTGGAGAGATAGTACAAGTTCATACAACTAGATTTTAATAAAGCATTCTACGAAAGCAGTATAAAATAAAAATTGAAAGTATGTGGAAATACTAAAAGGTATCTGGCTAATTTGTCTGATAAAGTTTACCTTTATACAAAAAAGTAGTATTCTAAGAAATACACTAATACAACTAAAATATCACTAGCCAAAATGAATGCTATAAAGTAAATGCTATAAAGTCTCACTCAGGATTTGGTAGTGACTACACAATTGGAGCTAGAAATATATCAATACACCAAATAAGAGGTGTTAGTGGTCACAAAACAGTGATTCAGGGATTTTCCTCAAATAAAAATAAGAGGGCCTCTATTTAGAATATTTAAACACAGATATGGTATAGCACAGAAAGAGCTAAAATTCACTTCCAAATGCAATCCATAAATCAATCCCTATGTTAAAAGAGATTAAGAGATGATAATAAATGGCTTTATTCAATCATAATGTTAGTTTTAAGAGTACCTCTATACAGCATCATGAAAGGGAAAACTGCACAAGGAAAAGCTGTTCCTTTTAATACTCTGTTCTCTTTGAGCCTGCCTAGCTCTGTAACTGCCTCATGGCTCTGTAATTGCTTTCTTGACCCCTGAATGTAACCAAATATACAGGATGTCTGACTGTACCAAGCCTCGTGGTCATTAATCTAGCCCTGTAACCACTAATCTCACCCTGCCAGCCAATCAGAAGAACTGCCAGGCTGTCCTGTCCTGCCTTTGTAACCCCTGCTTATGCCTCATATAAAAATGCTGGCTGACGGACACTTGCAGGCTGGCTTCTACTAGAAGTTATTCCAGCCAGGACCAGAAGCGTAAAATAAAGCTATTCACTGCCTCCTGACTTCCCTGGGTGTAATTCCTTTCCTGGACTCAGTTATGCCATAACATTTGAGTAATAAGTATCTGTCTTTTTATTTTTTTTTTGTATTTTATTTTTTTAAATTTTAAAAAGAAAACAACAAAATACAACAAAACAAAGTAACAAAAACAAAGACAAGAGTAACACAAAAACAATAATGCAATAAAAATACAGAATTTCAAAACAAGATAATAAGAAATTAACAATGGTTGTTGTATGACATGTCATTATCTTCAAAGTGCTTGCTCTGATTACCAGATATAAGTATGTAATACTGATCAAACAATTAATTATTCCTTTCAATAAACCAATAGAAATTAGTAGTACAATTATCTTAGCTACCGTGTGTGTGTGTAGTGTGTGTTTAGGTGCGTATATATACATATACATACATGTAATTTCCCCTCCTTCCTTCCTTCCTTCTCTCCTTTCCCTCATCCCAGTTGTTCTCTCCTTTTGAGCAGTTTCCTTCTCTTTCACAATATCTATTGTATCTTTCAGATTTTATTTACTCTTTCAGGTTCTTTTTTTTTTTTTTTTTTTTTTTTTTGGTTTTTCTCCGGTACCGGGAACCGAACTCACGACCTTGCGCTTGCCAGGCAGGCGCTTTTGCCGCTGAGCTAAATCCCCAGCCCCTAGCAGCACAATTTGTAATGGCTAACTTTGAAAATAACCCAAATGCCCATCAACTGAGGAATGAATAAAAAAGATGTGGTATTTTTAAACAATGGAATATTACTCAGTTATAAAGAAAGATAAACTCTAGGCTTTTATAGGTAAATGGATGCAACTAGAGTCCATACTCATAAGTGAAATGAATCACACCCGCACGTGTAAACATTGTCTTTTTATTTTTAAATGTGGTGCTGGGAATCAAACCTAGTGCCCTGCACATGTTAAGCAGGCATTCTACCACTGAAACTCTCCTTGCTGCTGTCTTTTCGAAAGTCAATTTAACTTTGCTCATGTGAATGTAGAATTTTATATCACTAATGTAATTTATTTCTAAAAATATCATTAAAATTAGTATTAAAATTTAGTATTAAGTTTTATTCAAGAAAGTATCAGAAATAACTTTCATTTCTAATTGGTTTGCTTTGCTACTATGCTAATCAAAACTTAAGTGCTAACAATAAAATTAAAGAAATGACTAGAAGTATAAACAAAGAAATCCATATTCTTAAAGTGAATTTAAAGTTTTATATATCCATATATACATACACAGAATAAAGATGTTCTGAATAAAACTTACATCATCTCCAGCAATGTAGAATGACAGAGTCTGGCTCCCAAGATTAAAATCGATCCAAAAGTCTTCAAGTTTTTCATCTGATGGTATTTGCAGCTAAGAAAATAAATACATAAAACTACTACATAGTATGCTTATAAAAAACAAAATAATGAAGTTATACTAACGACCAATTTTTGTTATCTTAATTGGCTTCATTTTTAATACTAGAAACATTATATTCCATAAGACAGTATGTTCCCTAAATCTTTATTAAAAGAAAAAAACAAGTATAGCTAGATGAATAGAGTAGACAAATAGGACATTTAGATAAATTTGTAAACAATCCAAGGAAATGATATTTTAAAAACTTGTATAGAAATCAGCTAGCTTCAAAAAAATCACAACTATTCCAAGTGTTACCAGAGTTTGAAAGTATTAGTGTGGATATATTCACGAGTGATAAACAATGGACTTGATTGAGGGAACAGGAGGAAATCTGAAGAGCTAAAACCTTTATATTTAGGATGTTCTTGGTTATAAATATGCTGATTAGTAAAACTTTTTCTGGTGTCACTGGCATAAAGAGCATACTAGGTCAGCTGTATCTGTGACCTAATTATAACCATTTTTATGTTTTTATCAATTTAACCCATAATTTGTCTTTTGCATAAAAATTCATCCTGTAACTAAAACATACTAAATTTAAAAACTCACCTCATATTTATTAAGAAATGCTGACAAACAAGGAAATGTAAAGACCCTAAAATACAAAGTAGTTTAAAAGATTAATAAGCCTTCACAGTATAATCTTTAGTCATAAAAACTATGCCTAAAATCAAAGAGAAACCCAGCAGCAGTCATAGCTTTTTAAATAGTCTTTATTTTTTTAAAAAAGTAATGAAAGCATGTAAGTAGAGAAAACCATATTACTTTGACAATGCTGTTCAACCTATCATTTTGACTAAAATAATTACACCAAATTTTGTGTGTGTAGTATCAAATGTGAGCAGATATTGCTTATTCTCTTAATACAATGGACGTGCCCATAGGATTAGGAAAAGAAGAGTGTAAGTGAAGAATTCTAATAAAAATAGCTAAATTCTTAGAATTATTTCATGGTCAGATATTTCAAACTATTTCACTTAATCTTCACAAAAACATGTGATTATTAATATTCTGATAGCACAGGTGAGGAAACAGAGACAAGGTTTAAAACTCTGCCCATTGGATAGAATTTATAATTCAAATCTAGGCAATATGACTCCTTACAGTTAACACCCCTTCATTTTCCTAGTAAGTAAAATATACGTAAACTCATTCATTTAGAACATCTATTATGAACCCTTTCATGCTCATTCCTAAGGTTAGGTAACCTGGGAGAAATCCTACAAAGGAAGACAACTTGTTTGCTACCTATTTTCATCCCAATATGTAAATGAAGGTAGTTGAAGAAACACATGTATATGTTTTTTATCATTAGTCAAATGCTAAACAATAATGGATATGCAACTCTGAATACAGCAACTCTGAATACAGTAAATCAAATTTGGACATTCAAAATTATTACTATGAAATGACAATGAAGTTTTCCTCCGCAGTGTATAAAGCAAAGTAATGCCACTAAAGGATTATTTCAGATAACCAGTGTAGTCATTTACTAAATGAAGTTATACAAAATAGTGTTTTAAATTAAATATCCATGCATATTTTACACTCGAACATAACAAAACAAATAGTTACACTTAGAGAAGCTCAACACTGGGTGTCTCTTTTGAGCTGTGTTTATTAATAAATGGTTATGTTTACCTTCTCTTATCTCCAAGCATGCCATTTACAAGGTTCAGAAATATCCTGCAATCCTAATCATCAAAAGATAGAAAGACTTTAAAAGTCATAATTAAATTAAAACATTTGTTAATTTCTATTTTTAATACTACTTACTGTTTCAAATTCACTGTCTTTAATTTCTTTAAATGCATTAGCAATAAAATCCATTGAAAACCACTGACATGCCAGTTGTTGTCTTTGTTTTTCTGTGGTCATTCTACATAAAGCTTCCACAATGCCTACTTGCAAGTCATAATCTATTAAAAAATTATTAATCAATGTATGGTTTGAAATTAATGAAAATTAAGTCTCTAAAAGTTCACACATTTTATAAGGTATTAGAACAAGACAAATAAGAAAACATTAGTATAATTTATTCATTTTTTACTACTTTTTTCATATGAATTACAAATATCATTATAGGATTTAATCAATTCCAAATAACAAAAAACAAGTTTACTAATAGAAAAAAGTGAAATTTAAAAGAAAATTGAAAAGAAATTCTTAAATATTCAAAGACTACTCTTTCATTATTAGGGTTGCAATTTGCAAAATAACTCACAAATAAATCATCTAATCTTTACATTCCTTTTGTACAACATGTTTACAGTTTCCCAGGCTACTTTAAATCATGCTTTATTCTATACATAAATTGTTACATCAAAATTTTCTCATAGAAAACCTAAGAAAGGACATTTAAGTTCTTTTAGTAAACATATTGTTTAAAAAAGTTTGCCAACCCAAAAGGTATCACACATCCTAATCTCATAAAATACCATTTGAGGAATAACACAGCAAATAAGTCACATCTATTTGAAAATTAATTTAGTATTTATAAACTACCATTAGAAAAAATTATATTTATCTAACTTCTATTGTCATGACAAATTATTTTGTCCCAAAGAGTCTTCTTTTTGCACTTATTTGTATTAAAGTACTTTAAAACTTGTTTGATTTTACTCAACATTTTAATTCCTTCAAGTACTCTCATCACAGTGCAATGCTAATATCATTTTTACTAAAGAGATATTATACACTAGTCATAAATCTGAAATAATTCCAAATCTTGAAAAGATATACTTACCTCCAGCATCTAAAATCCTTTCTCCCATATTATTCCTGTGAATTAAAATAACAGATTTTATACTGAACTAGTTATCAATCAAATAGAAAGCGCAAGAGTTTGGGATGGGAAGAGTCACCGAAATTTACAACTAGTGAGTATAACTTTTGCAGAAATGTATTGCTATATTAAAAACAAAGCTTATAAGTTACAATTACTTAATGCAAATTCATGATTGCCTTATAAAACATTCTTTAAACTTATAACATGTACTAATAAAATACAGTACAAATTATTACATGAGAGTTAACATTTCTTGGTTAGAATGTATTTTCCTGGCATCTTGCGGCATTTTGTCAAGCATGGCATTCATTTTTTTCAAAGTCTAGAAAAGAAAAAGTAAGATAATGAATTAATTTCATATTCAGTAAAACATTGTTTAGGCACATAAACTTAGTAGTCTAGTCTGTTCTTAATAACTGCAGTTTAGGCATGGAATGGACTAGGGTATAGGAAAGGATATAAAGTATGTATCATATATGTGTGTGTATATATATAAAGGCAGTCAATATTAAATACATAAGCTAAAAGACATAAAAAATAGAATATGACTCCTGTAATAAAACATTTATACTCTGCAAAACTGGACTTTTAAGTATTTTTTTAAAGAGAAAAAACAATAAAAAACAATGAAACAAAATTTCAAAACAATAGGAGAGTAGTAATAGTTAATACACTGTGTATTATCTTCAAAGCAGTAGCTCAGAATACAAGATACAGGCATGTAAAATTGACCAAACAATATTAGCACAAGCCCTTTTCAATGAACTAAATTAGTAATATAACCCGCTTAACTATCTTGTGTCTGTGTGTATCTGCCTATATACCTATATATTTCCTTTCTCGTTTCTTCTTTTCCCTTCCCCCATCCCAGTTTCTCTTTCCTTTTGAAAAATTTCTTCCAATTTCACAATATCTATTGTACATCTTGGATCTTACTCTTTCAGCTTCTCACACTAGGGAAACAATACGATGTTTACACATGCAAGTCTGATTTATTTCATGTATGCGTATGGTCTCAAGTTATATTCATTTACCTATAAAAGTCTCAAGTTTATCCTTCTTTATGGTTGAGTATTACTCAACTGTATAAAAAATACACCTTTTTTAACTATTCCTTGGTTGATGGGCATTTGAGTTGTTTCCAAGATTTAGCTATGACAAATTGTGCTACTATAAACATGGGCGCCCATATATCACTTGGTATGTTTTTAATTCTAGGAAGATATCCAGAAGGGGAATAGCTGGGTCGAATTGGACCTCTAATCCTAGTTTTTTGAGGCATCTCCACACTGATTTCCACAGTGGTTGCATCAACAGTGGAGAAGGGTTCCTTTTGCCCCACAGCCCCATCAGCATTTGTTATTGGTTGATTTCTTGATGACAGCCATTCTTTCTGGAGTGAGATGGAATCTCAGTGTGGTTTTAATTTGCATCACTCAAATTACCAGTGATGTTGAACATTTTTTTCATATATTTATTTGCCATTTGTATTTCTTCATCTGAGAGGTATATATTCATCTCAGATGCCCATTTTTGGATTAGGTCTTTCAACTTGGGAGGGGTCTGATTTTTTCATTTCTTTGTATGTTTTAGAAATAAGCCCTTTGTTTGAGGGATAGCTGGTTATAAAATTAGACATTATGATTCTACTTTAGGACTTAGGGATGCCCAAAAGTTATCCTATTAATTTTTATTCTTCTGGTTACATCCATGTACACGGATAAAGGTTATTTTTGACATTTAAATACTTAATAATCCCTAATCCTGGATAGTGTAATATATTTTCAAGATTCTAGGCATACACAAACCCACATGATTATAAATTTTAAATAGGAAATATGGTCTTAAAACTAATTATAAAGCAATAGAAATATATTCCAAAAAGTTAATTTAGTCCAAAATAAAATTAACTTTTTAATCTAATGAATTATTATCCCATTTTCTTCAATTTCTTATTTTTAGTTTTTTAAAAGATAGTCAAATGACTTTACCTCCTGCTGAAAGCAAATGTTCACTCTTGAATCAATAACCAAGGCACAAATTAGAGGTATGAAACTTTCCATTACTTGTCTTTTACCTGAATAAAAGTGTTACATTATTAATACATGTTAATTATAAATCAAAAGATAGTCTTTTTCTGAGTTAAAGGCTACACTAGTATAGTTCTGAATAAGGTCAAGTAATCAGAACATCAGAAGGAATAAAATAAATGACACGCATAAACAAATCTCTGTACAAATAAACTAATAAATGAACATATCTAATCAATTTTGAATACAAGATACACTATCTTTAAACCCTAATTAAGTTAAATGTTGTCCCTTCAAAAAGAATGCTATTCTCATTAGTAAATCTGTATTGTAAAAAATTAATCAATTATGATAGTCTTAATTTCAATAATAAAACATTAACAGAAGTTTGTTTTCTTTATTATAGAAATACATATGTAATATTCTTGTTTTTTTCTCTTGACTAAAAAATATAAAATTCTACTACTGGTCCTTTACAGAAAAAATTTTTTGGGTCCCTGAATTAGATAATGAGTTCCTAATATTAGGACAATATGGGAATTGCAAAATTATACTAAAGGCTAACAACATATTATTGCTCTAGTAGAAATAAAATGATTATTTTACCTTCATCACTGATGTCATGTATGACCTAGAAAAATGAATAATAATTTACAATTTACAATTTTTGCTATAAGCTATTAAAATATTAAAATGGCATTGTATTTAACTCATAGCAATTTAATTTTTAGTTATTAACTAGCCATATTAACCATATAAATGCTTAATACACTCTGAATAGACTAATCCAGCCAAGTTTAATTAATCTGTTAACACTCAAGCTTCAAGAAATTGAGAACATAAATTGTTTTCTGAATAAATACATGCTTTCTAACATCAGTTAAGGTGATTTTTACCATAAGTAGATCAAATAAGTCTTCTATCATATTTATAACAGCTTCGTCTTTTGAATTTCCTTGACTCAGAATAATCTCCTTGGATTTTTCAAACCAGACAACCATGTAAAAAAAAAAAAAAAGAAATACAAATATTTGTTACTTTAAATTACATTTTAATAGTTTTTAGAATGCACTTGTATAAACGGTAAACCTGGGGCCTGGGGCTTTAGCTCAGCGGCAAAGCGCCTGCCTGACAAGCGCAAGGTCGTGAGTTTGGTTCCCGGTACCGGAGAAAAACCAAAACCAAAAAATAAATAAATAAATAAACAGTAAACCTAGGAATAAAAAGATGTTAAAAGTTAAAATTTAAAGCCAGGAGTGGTGTCATATGCCTGTAATCCTAGCACTCGGGAGGCTGAGGCAGGAGGATTGTCATGAATGGAAAGCCAGCTTGGGCTACATAGTGAGTTCCAAGCTAGCCTGAACTACATAGCAAGACCCTGTCTAAAAAAAAAGTAACTAGTTTAGTATTGCACCAAAATAAATTTATGCTTTTTAATATCCTCCTTGTTTTTATTTTTAGGTTAACATATATTTTCTCATGTTTAAGATGGGAATGGATAAAATGAATCTTAATTCCAGGGAGAGGACCTTTATTTTCCCCTTCAATTTTTTAATGCAAGTATATCATAGATGAAAACAAATTATCATCACTATTTAATTATTCTAGTATCCTTAGTATTAGTACTATTAGTATTAGTATTATTTCACCTTAATTCAGGTATCTGAGTAAATACTGTATGACAGATACTACTGTTCTAGGTGCTGGCTATACAACAATGAATAAAAAGACAAAAATCACTATCCTTTATTACATCAGAGGAGATACTTGATGATTAAAAAGGACTAAAGAGAAACCAAAGCCAAGTAAAGGCCTACCAAAGTCTTGTGACCTTAAGTTCACACAACTGTCATGGAATTCACATAATGTACAGTTTTGCTGTAATCTTTATCTTTGTATTACACAACATAAAAATATTTATTTTATTCTCCAAGTTTTATATAAAATCCCCAAATTTATTTTTCAACATTTCTCCATTTTTGTTTTAGCAGTTTTAACAGAAAGTTTTATCTTTAATCATGTTTTCCTTGCATGAGTATGTCACATATTCTGTACTTATCTTTTGGACTAGTCCTTGTTTTAGCATGGTTGTAAGTCCAGGTTGTCCTAATATGTTGATATTTTTGCCACATCTTCCAATAGAAACCAAAATGAGTGAAGTAGTTTGAATATCCTTTTTATTAAGTTCCTAAAATGAAAGTATGCATTTAAATTTCTGCAAATCCAAAAGAGTACTGGAATAAACACTGAGCTCAGAGCATTATACACATAGGAGATCTCAGAATCCTCAGAATCCAGCAGATAGGGATTACCATTTTCTCTATGCTGCAAAAGATGAAAATGTGGTTCAAAAAAGCAATTTGTCCTAAACTACCTGGTCAGGGAATGACAAACTCAGGGCAAAAGTGACGATTTACATAAATTCAAGAAACTTCAGACGGTGATAAAATGAATCAAATGCCTATCCCTCCAAACAGTTCCATGGATTTAACACTCATGAATCCAAGAAACTGTTATTGAATCTCTAAGACATTACAAATCTTGGGTACTGGGAAAGACTGACTGTAGCCGTCTTTTCTGACCTGTGAAAACCCCTTTAGATTGGTGACATCAAATCCATGATTGGATCATTTTTGTTAGTCTGCTTTCCTCTTGAAAGCACCAAAAATCGTCTGTATCACACATCATGAATATGCTGATAGGTTTTAAAATATAGATCAAGATTTTAGACTTCAAATAGGTAAACTCCCCGCCCCAAGTAATAATATTTAATAACAGTCATTCTAGGAGGCTCAGGCAAAAAGATTCAAAGTTGGAGCCCAACCAGGCAACTTCATGACTTTCCAAGACCCAGTCTCAAATAAAAATAAAGGCTGGGAGATGGAGCTTAGTGCAAAGGCCCTGATTCAATCCCTAGCACTACAAAATAAAAAATAAATAAGTACTTCTTTGTATAATTATGAGCAAACTTATGCAAGCCTTTCCATTCATCTAATAGAGTACTTCTTTCTAGAAAACAGAATTCTTGTATTTTAACGTAAGTGAGTATTTACCCTGCATATAAGGTCATCCAACTTGTGGAAAAACTGTTTGCTGCATCTAATCTTCACATCTTCACAAATATCAATTTGTAAAAGTGTTTTCAAAGGTTTGAAATCATTTTTTCTTAATGCATCATCAATGCATTTTTCCAACTGCTAGAGAAACATAGTTAAAGGCACATATATTGAATCAAAATTATTTTCACATGAAAACTCTCAATCCAGCTCACAAAATGTTAATTCACTTCATTAAAAGATCCACTATTAAATTTGAAGAAATGGAGTTAAAATTAAGTTTCTTTGGTAACAAAATTCTAAATAGGAAAAATTACGAATATTCCTAGTTCATATTTTTTATTGTTAAAGTCATCATTATATAAAACACAACAAAACTTGAGAAAAGTAAAAAGTAACTTTATAGTAACTAATACCTAATACTATGGATTAAAATCTCAGCATAACTACCTATTTCTAAGTAGGATTAAAACAGTAAAGGAAGTTGCATAAAGATAGGCCAAAGCACTTTTTAAAAACAATTTCAACCAACATAATTTAAATATTACCTTATATAATAGTTATAATGTTCACAAAACCTGCTATCCCAGGTATTAAAATAAAACTTCAGTTATAAGGAGTTTTCAGATTACAATCAGATCATTGAAGGGACTTGGTAGGAACTTGCATACATGTTAAGCAGATACTTAAAAACAGCATTTATCTAAATGTAGGAATCTTACAATTTTAAGAGTTGAAATAAAAAATATCCAGGTATGGGCCAGGGATATATCTCAGTGGCATAAGCACCTGCCTGGCAAGCACAAGGTCCTGAGTTTGATTTCTGGTACCAAAAAAACAAAAAACAACAAAAAAAATCCAGGTATAATATGTTAATCATAAGTCTTTCAATGTAAAAGATATATAGATCCAGCATCTTTAATGCTTTATGTTTTAATATAGCTTCTGAAAACATATTTATTGAATAAATGTAATGAATTTTATTTTAAATTAAGCTATTCAAGCATTGTTATTGCTCTGTTATTGCTATAGGTTAGCACACAAAAGGAGATTTTAAAAATTAAAATACAGTAAAATCTTTGTGAGCATAATTCATTCTGGAAACATGCTCATAATCTAAAACACTTGTATATCAAAACAAATTTTCCCATAAGAAATAGTGGAAACTCAGATGATTCATTCCACGACCCAAAAATATTCATATAAAAATGGTTACAAAACTGTAATACAAAATAAAGAAAATACAAAATAAAGAAAAATAAATTAACCTGCACCTACTTTTGAAAACCTTTGTGGCTAGTGTGAAGGAGAGAAGAAAGGAGTATTATTTTGTGGGAGACTTTCACTATCACTAACAGAATCACTGCTATCTATTGGGTCCCTGGAACCTTTTCTTTCCTTGCAACTTAAATAAGGAACGTATCCACTGTACTTGCTTTTGTGTCTTCTGAGGAATTTGACAGAAATTTGACATTGCATTGCTGTTAAACAAATTTATTGCCCTCAATGCTACACAGTCTTATTTGGGTGGTACTCTTCTAAAAAATTCTGCACTGTTTCCCACGTTTTACACATCTCCCTAGTTTCATTTGAAGTAAGGGATTTCTCCTCCTTTTTTGCACAAGAGACCTCCACAACCTCTTGCTATTGGGGGTTAATCACTCAAAATTCCACTGTGGGGAGAAACAACCATTAGTTTAGTTGTATCATGTGATGTTCAGCATCCATTATTACTTGTACACTATTGAAAAGCATAACTGATTTACCAAGTTAAGATTAGAAATATTTGCTCATCTTGCAGAACAGTTACAGAACAAGTTACTTGCAATCTAAGGTTTTACTGTAATTGCTACTGTTCTAGAACTACATACCTGGAGATCTGGTCTTATTGGCATTTTGACTTCATGTAAAAACTGCTCCTCAAAATGAACACCTATTAAAGAAGCATGTTTTTAATCTTCCAATATGTCTCATGTGTTTACATTTTTAAAAATTTAACACACATAAACATTACTCATCATAACAAAAACAAAAATATTGCCTAAGTTCCTCATTGGATAGTTTTCATACCTGTTTATCAAACTGCACAAAGTTAAACATGTCTCTAGAGGAAGTTCACTAAAGATCACTTACTAATCAAGCACTCTCTTTTTACAGATTACTTAATATGAAAAGTTCTGCAAAAAGGTGAAAAGCAAATTAGTGAAATACAAACCTAGACCTCCCCCTCACCAATGATTCCTACTATACTTCTTCCATATCTTTAGGAACAAGGAGAAAAGTACCCTTTAATTAATATTTGAATGATTTAGACTATGAAAAATATTTAAGAGGAGGGACTGGGGACTTAGTTCAGTGGCACAGCGCCTATCTGGCAAGTACAAGGTCGTGAGTCTGAGTCCCGGTACCAGAAGAAAAAAAAAAAAACAAATAATATACAAATAAATTAACAAAATTAGAATCAATAAGAACATACAGATATGCAAGCAGCAAGGAAAAGATAATCTAAACACATTTTCTATGTATAAGAAAATGTTTAGGAAAGACAACACCTTCAGTTTCTGGCTAAATGGCCAAATAGAGGGAAGGGCATCACTTTCCAATATGATATGAGTCATAATAGGATATACATACAAATAACCACTAGTTAACATATTGTAATATGGTTTTTAAAGGGAAAGCATTCCTCGGGTCCTTGACATTCAAATGCTCCTAAAAAGAGGACCTAAAATAGATGAAGTTACTTTAAAGAATCCTATTCAGAGTGATTCTGACAAGGGGAAAGACAAAGGTCAATTGTTTTCTTTGACATGAACATGTAAGAGGTTATTATTACTATTGGCAATAAAGACTAAAAAAAAAAAACTCATTGCAGTAGTCATAATCAAAGCCCTGTATGCCATTTCATTTTTAAAAACATCTGGAAGTATTCTATCTTTCATAGAAAAAGCATCAAAGATCATTGTGAAATCGACCTATGTGAGAGCATTATTATGCTTTTTTCATATCCTGTCATTTTAACAATTAAGAAATTTTTTTAAAAATCTTATATATTGGTGTCTAGGTACCTAAAAAGTACTTGTCAGTATCCTCAATATAGTAAACATTTGCTTCTAATCTAAGCACATCTCTCCCTTCAAAGGAGAATGGAAACTAAACATCAAGGTTGTGTAAAGCACCATCTACCATCTCAACATAAGCATCAAATGTTTCCAAATGCAATTTGGAGGTTAGTTCTAGAAATGGGAAAAAAGGCCTTTTTTCCAGAAATCATAATTAAGATAATTTAAAAATAACAATGAGATTCCATCTTACTCCAGTAAGAATGGTCATCATCAAATCAATCAATAACAAATGCAAGCAAGGCTGCAGGGAAAAAAAAGAACTCTCATTTCTGGTAGGAATGTAAACTAGTACAACCACTATGGAAATTAGTATGGAGACTGCTCAAAAACTAAAATTAGAGGTTTCATTTGACCCAGATATTCCCCTTCTGTGTATCTTTTCAAAAGAGTTACAGACATCAGATTATAATATTAAATGTATACCCATGTTCATAGCAGCACAATTCCTAATAGCTACATCTTGGTAGCAAATTACATGACAATCAACAGAAGAATGGAAAAATACAATGTGGCATTTATTCACAATTGAGCACTCTTTCCATAAAGAAGAATAAATGAGTTATATGTAGGAAAATGGGTGCATCGTGAGACTACTATGTTAGTGAAATCAATCAGATACACAAGCATAAATATTGCATGGCTTCTCTCTTTTTTGTGAATCTATACACTTTTTGTCCATTATACCTTTTTAAAACTTGAAAACATTTTGTGTATTTCTTGAATTCTTAAAAACTTTACTTACACATTTTACATATATATAATAACATTCATTGTAGGGAATCTGCACACGTACGTGATATATCTTGGTTCTTCTTTTTGCCCCATTCCTCGCCCCTACCTTCAACCGCTCTTCTCCACCTTATTTTCAAAAGCTTTGCCTCCATTTTTTTCTATTCTCTTTTTCTCCTTTCCCTTCCTTCCTTTCCCCCTCCCTCCCTCCCTAGTTCCCCTCCCATTTGAACATTTGCTTCCTATTTCACTATATCTCTTGTAGATTTTGCTCCTTATTCACCCTTTCAGTTTCTGACACCAGAGCAACCATGTGATATTTGAACATGTTTGTCTTATTTATTTCACTTAAGATATGGTCTTTTTTTTTTAATTTTAAAGATAAAAGGAGGGAAACATTAACAGACATACAACATTTTACAACATATCACAAGCACAATACAGACAATACAGAGTTA
>NW_004955528.1:3810036-3818210 GCF_000276665.1 Chinchilla lanigera | reverse complement strand
TGACTTGTCCTTGTTGCCCAGGATCGCTTTTGCTATTCTGGGTCTCTTCTGGTTCCAGATGAATTTAAGGCATATTTTCTCAAGATCTGTGAGGTATGTTGATGGTAGTTGAATGGGAATTGCATTGAATAAGATATGGTCTTAAGGTGCATCCATTTTACCTAGAAATGTCTCAAGTTTATCCTTCTTTATGGAAGAATAGTATTCCATTGTATTAAAAAAATACACCTCCTTTGTCCACTCATTCGTTGATGGGTATTTGGGCTGTTTCCAAGATTTAGCTATTACAAACTATGCTACTATAAATACGTGTATGCATATATCAATATAGTATGGTTTTAGTTCTTTCAGGTAGGTACCAAGAAGGTGGTAACTAGGTCTATAGTTTTTTTGAGGAATCTCCACACTGATTTCCACAGTGGTTGCACCAATCTATACTCAGTGGACAAGGGTTCCTTTTTGCCCATAGCCCTGCAGAATCTGGTATTGGCTGATTTCTTGATAACAGGCATTCTTTCTGGAGTGAGATGTAATTTCAGTGTTGTTTTAATTTGCATCACTTGAATGACCAGGGATGCTGGACATTTCTTCTAGTATTTTCCATTTCTACTTCTTCACCTGAGAAGTGTCTATTCATTTCAGATGCCCATTTTTGGATTGGGTCTTTAAATGAGGGGGGGTCTTATTTTTTTAGCTCTCTACTATTTTAGATAGTAGTCCTTTGAGGAACAGCTGGCAAAAATATTTTCACAGGCTGTGGGTTGCCTCTCACTCTACTGGTGGTTTCTTTTGCTGTGCAAAAGCTTTTTAGTAAGATGAAATGCCAGTTCCTGATACTCTGTAGTATTTTTTTGTGCAATCTGGGTTTTGTTCAGAAAGTCTTTACCTATACCTATGTCTTGCAAGAATTCTACCTATTCTATCTCCAGAAGATTTACTGTGTTTTAATATTTATATCTTTGATCCATTTCGATTTTAGTTTAGTACATAGTGAGAGATATGGGTCTAGTCTGAATCTCTAGCATGGAGAAAGCCAGTTTATCCAGCACCATTTATTAAAGAGGCTATCTTTCTTCCATTAAAGGTGTTTGGCCCCTTTGTCAAAGGGGCTGAGTGTGTCCACTGATTCCCCAGGTCTGGTTCTTTTTTGTTTCTGTTTTTGTTTTTTGCCAGTACTATGCTGTTTTTATCACTGTAACTTTGTAGTTTAATTTCAAATCAGGAATTGTGATGCCCCCTGCCTTGATTTTGTTCCCCAGAATTGCTTTTGTTATTCTAGGTCTTATATGGTTTCTTTTCTATGTGAAATCCAAATATAAAGAGCAAAATAAAAGGTAACTGGAAAAAAAGAACTCCTTCTTAGAGGAGTTCTTGGTTTATTAATCAAAACCCTGTGGTTTTACTTGTGCATATTTTTAATGCTTGTAGTATCTGACAGCTTTCTAAAAGTGTACATATAAGCTTTAGACTTCACTAACTAGGGTTCTCTCTCCATTCATGATAATATTACTTTGTATTTTTGTCAAGCAAATAAACCTTAGGATGTTAACAAATTAAAATTGATGTTTTGTATCCTACAATGTTTGATACGTTTTTCCCTTCCAACTCCCTCCAGGCCACTTCATGCTGAGTCATTGGTTTTCCCTCTCATTACCTTGACTGGTCAATACTCAAGCTTTACTATGTAATTAAACATTGTTTATACTTTTATAAGTATAAGCAATTTCAAGAAAATTTTAATTAGTTTAAAATTACTAACTTAAGCTTACTATTACGTCAAATTAGAAGATCCATTTTTCATGAATCCTTAGATTTTAAACCTTCTCAGGGTAAGAGTCAATAAAATGGAGATAATAAAAGTTAAGTTTGTAAAAACTTTACTCATTATCTGACTTTTCTAATAAAGGATTAATATATGAAAGAAACAATATCATCTTCTCCAAGCTACCTCCCAATATTACAGGATTAAACTTCAGAATCAATAAAAAGACATTCTTTTCATGAATCTTCTGGGAGAGTTTCCAGTGAAAATAAATACAAATGAGAGAGGGACCATCGTAGAGAGGTGTCACCAACCTTAGAAATTTCACAAGATGTAGTAGAAACAGCCTCTGTGATACAAGCAAATGTTTGCTATTACCTGTGGACCTTATGTAACTGGTTTGTTGCCTTCACAAAGTACCAAGAACTGAGTGGATAGCTTCAAACAACAGAAATCTATCTTGGTACTGGAGGTTAGAAGGATGAAGAAACCAGTCAGTAGGACCATACACTCTTTGATGGTACCAGGGGAAGGATCCTTCACTGCCTCTTCCAGTTTCTGATTACCACCCCCCAACATTCCTTGGCGTATGGCAGCACATTCCCAATCTCTGCCTTCAATGTCACATGATATTCTCCCCTTTTCTCTTGTTACAGTCTGCTTTTTATGGCTGTGTCCAAATTTCCCCTTGTTATAAAGACCTAGGGCCTAGGCACCAATGACCTTGGTTAAACTTGGTTAAATGCTACTTCAAATGAAGTCACATTGTCTGACATACTGGGAGTTAGGATTTCAACCTTTTATTAAGAGTGGTGCAATTCAACACCAGATAGTTATTAACTAAAGCCTATATTAATTACATACTGGAGTGCCAGAAATGTGGCATTTAAAGAAGAAATAAAGTTTAGATTTTGAATATACTGACTGGGAAAGATAAATAACTCAGATGAAGTAGTAACTGGGTCCGCCTCTCACTACTCTGTATACATAAGGTAGTCATGCCACCAGAAAGTGTTCTATAAATAGAAATTTTCCTCAAATGTGATGTCAAATTTAACTTCTTGATAAAAGCTTTTCTCAGTTTAAGTAAGTCAGATTCTCAATAACTGACAGAGATTAGTTGGTCTTCTGGAAACTCTTTTCAATCATCTCTGGCTACTCTTTCCTGGTCCTCATACCACTGAGACTCTCCTAAATTAATCTTTGGCAACACTAGGTACTAGGGAATAAACATTTATTATTGTTTTGTTTTGTTTTGAGACAGGGTCTCACTATGTAGTTCACGATGGTCTTGAATTCACTAGATAGCCCACACTGGCCTTGAACTCATGGTGATCCTCCTGCCTCAGCCTCCCAAGTGGTGGGATTACATATTTTCTGAAAGAACTGCACCAGAAACCAAGCACTGGCTATTTTTTCTAAATTCTAATTTGGTCATTGGTATGTTAAGCATGCAGGTCCTATTAATTTTTTAATGTTTTGAAATGTGATATACACAAGAAATTTGGCATCGAACTAATATACTTTCTAAGAATACAGAATTAGCATTTCCTTTCCATGAAAGACAGCTATGAAAGAACTTGACAGCTATGAAGGAATATGACTGAGTCTGCATGAAATAAAATGCTGAGGATGGGAATCGGTGACTAAGAATTTGGGTCTTACACTCTTTCCAAAAGCACAAGAAATTTTTATTTCGGACTTGTAAACCCTTTGGTCCTTACGATTTAATTTGCAGAAGGTTTCTATCTTTGAATTTAATGGCTCCTACATTTCTAAAATGGATTTTATATTCAAATTTGGGCACCCAGTTTGTTGGTACTTTAATAAAACATTTTATGCATTTTACTTTAAGTGTTATCAACCCTCTATCACATTTAATTCTAGAGCTCAGCATTAGCAAATTCACTACACCAACAACTTATCAACATAGCCAAAAAAAGCTTCATAAAAGCTATGTTTCTGTCACTTTTTAATTTTTTTACTTAAAATCCCATAAGAAGGATGTTGTATTTCAAATATCCTTTGTTTTGTTTTGTTTTTGGTTTTGGTTTTGGTTTTTGCTGGTACCGGGAACCGAACTCACGACCTTGTGCTTGCCAGGCAGGCGCTGTGCCGCTGAGCTAAATCCCCAGCCCCTCAAAGATCCTTTGAAAGACTCTAGCAAGGCTCAGCATAAGCATCTATATAAATATCTTAGTATCAGCAGAAATCAGACAAGAATTTTTAAATATATGAAGGTAAAATGAACAAGCATAACAAAAAGAAACAAGATGTATAGAATTATGTAAACAGACCATGGACCTCAATAAAAGATGCAGATACTGGAAGCTATTCCTAGTGATTAACAGGAGAACTTAAGACTATAGCACTATTAATTCTTAAAAATGGTAGCTGGTTTTCCAAACTTCAAAGTAATTCCAATAAAAACAAGAAGTTTTAACTTGTGTTAAATTATGTAACCTATGTATGTAATTATGTACATTTTTTAAAACACAAGTTGGAGCCACTGTATTATTATCTACTTATATACTACTCATCATCACTTTTTTTTCTTTTCCTCATTTGGTTCATTTTATTCTCTAGTCTCCACTGGCACAAATCATTCATGTTTGTATATTCTATATGTATATTCTTCTACTCTCTATTTTTAACACAAACGTACACATACATCCATAACAGTATTTAGCGTTTTATTCATATAATTTAAATTTTACATAACAACTTTCTGTATGTCTCATTTTGTAACTTTTGGTTTTACGTTGTATTGTGTTTGGAGTGTACTACATTCTGAGGTATAGATCTCATTAAATACATAAAACTACGGTATTCAGTTATATATTTTTTTCAGTTATATTATTATACCACATTTCATCTGTTTATCTATTTCCTCCCGTCATACTGACACAGAGCAATTTGCAGTTTCTTGTTACTAGAAACAATAAATAGCTTATACTTCCTTTGTACTTTTGAACTTCTCAAGGTATGAAATTAGAAGTGACCTACTGTTACATGGTATACAGACTTTAAAATTTGGCCAATATGTGTTGTAAATTTTTTCAAAGTGCAATTATTTATTCCCACAGTTTCCTGTTTATTTGCCAGTCATTTTCTCTTAATAGTTTTTAAAAAGTTACTTTTTACATTTCAATAGTTGATTTATTTAGAGTATATTTTATTAATGGTAGGAGATAGAGGCTTTCCCTTATGTTTTTTTCCTTGTGGTGAGTCGGTTTCCCCAATACCATTTGATGACCACCTTTCCCCTTCTGATTTTCAAAGCTGTATTATTCATATGTGAATTTCCTATATAGAGTTGGGTATACACTGCTATTGTTTTATTTTATTGATCAATTTTTTTACATTCTTAGTACACTAGTGTTTATGGCAACTGTAAGTTTATAACAGTTTAATATCAAATACAGCTTCTCTAAGATTTTTCTAAGTTACTTAATATTTCTCTCAATCTCTTACTCTCCTTTTCCCTGTGCTCTCTCACTACAAAGTAGGGTATACAGGCATCTCTTATTCACTCAAAATCTAGTACTTAGCAATAGCCTAGCAAATCCTATAACCACTAATACATTTCATACCCTTCACACCCCAGAGAAACACTTCTCTAGCCTATGCCTTTGAAAAAGGAGGATTCTCATTATTTCTACTATTTTGTTTATGTTGTGTACATTAGAAATACTCTATTAAAAATGGGAGGAAGAGAATGGGATCACAATGTAGGAGGAAATAGGATGCCACACTGAATACAAAGATGGTTGTAGGTTGTGCTGATGCTGACAGATGAGTCGGTTTCAGAATAAAAGTAGCATCTGAGAAATATCCAAGGGTTTATATAAGAAAAAGACATTAATACATTGTGAAATCCATCCTTTAGCAGAGCAAAAATGCTACTGATCTTCCATAATGAAGTATTATTTCCTAACAGTACCAAGTGTTCATTTTTTCATTTTGTATTTCATTTGTAGCTCTAGAAATATTAGCAAGTTCAGCAAATTAACAGTAACTTGCAACAGTTGCACATAGTGCCTGAGGAACATTTTACAGTATTGCCTAATGTATAATTTTATTTATGTAACATGAGCCATAATCTTCATGACAATGACCTGGAATTTTTACAATAGCAGTGTGACCTTTAAGAAAAGTCGAGTCTCCAGGAAGAGTCCCAAGTGATTAACTGGGTGTAAAATTAATAATAGACCCTGATAACCATTTACTGATTGTGGGGGTCACATATAAACTCCGTGTTCCTGGAAGGATCACAAGTTAAATTTTGCTACTCTTACTAGGACATCTTCTTGTTCCAACAGCCTAGATAAAAAGCACTTCTCCCAAAACTCCTTAGTCTAATTTTGCTGCTAGGACCTAAGTAATGAACTAAGACCTACAGTCAACCAATGTAAATGTAAATGTCAACCAATCAGGAATGTATCCCTGCATTCCAGCTTTACATAAAACCAATGAGGACTGAGCACACTTGGATCCCTCATTTGCATAAGCATACTAAAGTTCTAGGAAGCTGGCAAGGAGCTGCATCTATGTAAGTCAGCCTCTCTTTGTTCCCTAGGACGGCGTTTCATTTTTTAGTCAAGGATACTTCTTTTTGGTCTGTAAAAACTGTTTTTTAACAAATGCCTCCTTTTCTACCTTAAATTTTTTCCTCGTGAATCTTTGTTGAAAGCAGTTAGCTGGCAAGCAATCACAAACCACTAAGTTTGTTGTCATAAAAATATGTAATAAGATATAATTATTCAAAAACAATTTCAGTGTTATTATATCTTTAAATTTAATATTCATCAACATTAGGATAATTTTAATATTCCCTCAAATTTTAAATAATACTTTTACACCTACTGTTATGGTTAGCTCTAAAATGTCCCCAAATTTTCATGTGTGTGGATGGTGGCTGAACCTTAGGGGTGCTATACTCATTAGCAAAGTCATTCATTAAAGAACTCGGTAGGTGAATGCATTGGTAGAAGGTGGGGCCTATCTGGAAGTGAATCACTGGGAGTGTTACCTAGAAGGGTGTGTTCTTGTCCCTAGTTCCTTCCTTTTGCTCCCTGTTTTCTGGCTACTACAGCTGGAGCCCCCTTTCCTCTGTCATGTCCCTGCCATCCTGCTTCTGCCAGGGAGCCACCAACCACAGACTGAAACTGTGAGCCAAAATAAACCTGTCCTTTAAGTTGTGGGTGTGAGGTATTGTGTGTCAACAATGAGAAAGCAAGACACCTATTCCACGTTTTCATAAATACATACGCAAATCTGATACATTCTGAATGTACTTTTTAAACCCTTAAGTCATTAATATCACTAGAACAGAAAATAAGTTTATCATGACAGCGATTTTTCTAAATGACAGAAAAAATATGGAATATATTTATTCATACAATAATGTATAAATTATTGTAGATCTTTCTTACTCAAAATCACCAGCCCACTACCAAATATTCATAATAAATACATTCATTTATCTTAGGTATTTTTGCCAATACTCATTTATAAAAACAGCTTTACACATATTTTTCTATTTTGTTGCAGTTAAAGTGTACCTAAAAAAGTGGAGACTGAGACATTTCAGAATCTAAGAACTTAATGTAAAACTTTACTTAAAATATATTGTAGAGGTCGCTATACTCATTATCTATGGCCAACAGCTGTTCGGACAGACCTACCCACAGTCATTTTTAAAAAATAATTTTGTGATCACAACTAAAACAACTGGAGGAAATACATTTCACAGAATGCCCTGGAACATGAGAGCAAAAGATAAAAATGGCCAAGAAGCAAGTTAAGGTAAGGTGGTTTTAATTTTTAGTCTCATTGTGCAACAAGTCGTCAACAAAGGAAACATGAAAAAAATTAGACTCTATACAGTTTTTTAAATTGGAAAAGAAAATAAATGCTCCAGTACACTGCCCCATCAAGGCTGCACAAATGCTGGCTGCCCCAGAACCAACACCACCTCTACCTGCTATAACACCAAAAAAAAAAAAAAAACGCGCAAACGAAAGGAAAGGCTAACTCTAGAAACAATATCATCAGGAATAAACAAATGGTTTGACAAAGTATACACAACAACATAACCTAGGAAACCCAACACAGAAGTTTACGCGCGGGGCGCATCATCTCCCAATGAACGGACAGATCCGAGTCCCCCGCGGTCATTCAGCACCAGCAACACGGCCTAAGGGACTTCGACCCCCAGGGAGGAGCAGTCGCCTCCCCCTCTGCTCACAGAGGCCTTAAGGGAAGATTCGCGACTGCCACACCTCGGAAGAAGGGCGCTGGCAATCAAACTGCCCGGGAGACGTCGGAGGCGGACGGGAAGGCAGGCCCCGCCCCCGCCACGCCCCCTCGGGCCACGCCCCCTGACGCCTCGCCCTCCTCTGGTCACGCC
>NW_004955528.1:3804556-3809936 GCF_000276665.1 Chinchilla lanigera | reverse complement strand
CCCCGCAGGAGCCCACAGGCCGCATGCCGTTGCCCCTGGCTGCCCCTCGTGAGGCGCAAGGCCCGCCCGGCAGCCCCGCTCACCGCCTCTCGAGGCCCCGCGCCCAGCCAACCGCCCCACGCCGACCGTTACCTCGAAGGTCCTCCTCAACGGTCGGAGCCCACCCAGCCTCGCGGCCCCAGGGCCCGCCTCGAACCTGCAGCTCCACACCTGCGCCCCTCCGTCAAGTAGAAGCACCCTCGGGCGCTAGGCTCAGCCTCGCGGCTGAACAGGGTCCGCCAGGGGGCAGCCGGAGAAGCGGCCTCCCCCGCCGCCCGCTCTGCGTCGAGTGCGCTCCCTCAGCCTACGCCGCGCAGCCTCCGGCTAAAGGAGGAAGGCGGGAAGCACTCGGCCAATCAGCGCTGCGTCCAGTAACCGGCACAGCCAATTAGCGCCGCCAGCCGGGCAGGTCCCGCCCCCTCGTGCCGCGCACGTGCAGGCTTCGCGGGAGGGTGGAGGCGCCGGGGAGTCTCGCGGTTTCCCCGCCCCCTGCCGGGAGCGCGCGCCCACCGCGCAGGAGCAGCGGGGACGCGGACGGGGACGGGGACGGGGGCCGGCCGGCAGGGGGCGCAGCGCGGCTGTGTGCGGGGGGGCAGGCGCGGGAGCCCGGGCCGCGCAGCTGGGCAGTTTGGCTTCCAGGGCCGGTCCGAAAAATGAAACTGAACGCTCCTGGGAGCCCTGGGTTCGCCGGCCTCGGGGTGCGCCCTTGTTCCCTGAGGGTACCTGGCCCGCGTCCCTGCGAGGCTCCGCAAGGCCACGCCGTGCCGTCTCCCCCCGCCGCGCCGTGCGCTGAGCCGCTCTGCAGCCTGTGGCTGTGCGGGTCCCCGCGGCCCCTTCGCGCCCCACCTCCGGGGTCCGCGCCGCGCAGTCCTAACAGTGGGGTCGCCGTCGCCAGGCACGTGTGACCGCGGTGCAGAAGTCACCAACTCAAGATTTTAACTTCTTTTTTTGGGGGGGGGGGGGTCCGGTACTGGGGATCGAACTCACGACCTTGCGTTTGCCGGTCAGGCGCTGTGCTGCTGAGCTAAACCCCGCCCCGCCAACTCAAGATTTTAAATTATAGTCTAGTGACATACCCAGAGGCTATGTAAAAGGCAACGTTTGTATGAAAATACTGGGTTACACTGGGCTGAGGGGTGTAGCTCAGCGGTAGTGCACACGTCTAGCAGGCGGGACACCCTGGGTGCAATACGTAGGACTCCTCGCCCCTAAAACCGAAAATATTAGTCTATGATTTAAATGTCAAGTGGTGCGAAGCACTCAGGAAAATAAAGGGAGTAAAACTCCATTTGAAGACCAAAGTAGATCAAATGACATGGACTATACATTCTCAAAAATTTAAATTAGAAAAACATTGTTTAGTAATTACACACTCATTGGACTTAAATTTTGAGATTTTAACGTTTAAATTCAGTTTACAAGCTATATATGCAGTCTGCAGAGATTGGGGTGGTTTACATATTTACATTTTTAAAGTGGTTTAAACATCGTGTTAATGTATAGTGCAATATGTGAGATCATAGGTGCTTCAAACTCGTAACCTGACAGATTTCTACAATCATCACTTTTATATCTAGTTTCCCCCATTAAGTTTAGCTCCCTTCATGGGATTGTGAATTTTACTAATATCTTTCAAATTAAAAGTAATGATTTCTCATTTTGCCACTTTTTTAGTAGGGATAAAAAAGTTAGAACTCTTTCATTATGTAGAAAGCCAGGGATTATTTAGTATACATCAGTAAACTGCAGAACAATGCAGGAGGAAAAAAACTATCTCACTCATTTTAATCTTAATTTGAGTTATTTTTAAAACTTTCAGATTATGGCGTTTGAAAGAAAATTTTACCGATAATTATCAGAATTTGGCTTTCAATTAAAATTAGTTCTGCAGTGCCAAGGATTTAACCAAAGGCCTCGTGCATTCTAAGCAAGTGTTCTACACCCCAGCACTTTTCCATCAAATTTCACAGGCACACAACAGAGAAAATAAAGTTTGCACAGGTTTAAATGCTGAAATTGCCACCTACCACCTGTAGCTCATAAGATGAATTACTGAAATCTCTCTGAGCTTTATTCGCTTCAGCTAAGAAAATGGGGATGCTATCAGAAGGTGACATATTTTCCACACTTAATTAAGATCAAATACGTAAAGCATAGTATGGTAAATGTTACTTTCCTTCCCTCCCACTATGCAGAAGGCTTCCTACTAGGCTCAGGGTCACAGCTGGGGTAAGGGCTGGACAGCCAAACACACTGGTTATTCCACACCCAAGAGTCACTGACTGCTGTCAGAGAAGTACAATAATCATCACCCTTGCATTTTCCTAGAGCTGGCTTTATATATAAATAATGCTGACCCAAACAAGCTTTTACAGTTTCTCAAAGACATATACAATCTACTACTGATACTGAGGCACAATCATACAGTTCGTTGTTTTAAGCACACCCCTACATTTACCAGTGTTCTGAGAAGGTAAACCTGATGTATGAAGTGATTTAAACAGTCAAGAAGTTTCTCAAACGTTGTCTTCCGTAACTAGACCCTCAAAACAGACTCTGCTTTTAAATAAAGCGCACACACACACACATTTGTGCCCACACATTTTAATACTTAGGCTTCAGTAAAATTATTTTAAACGGCAGACATTAAATATATTTGAGATAACCCAGCTATTGCACTCCACTATAAAATTTTAAACATTCAAGCAATGTAACTAGATAACTTTCAGGGACTGAAAGTTCTCTTTGCGCTGTCTTAGGGTTTCTTTACCAACCAAGCAAGTCTATTTAAACTTTAAAATTTCAAAGTGTTGGTGTTTTTCCAAAGGCACCTTGAGGTTCGCTTAATTTTGAAGATACAGCATTTATATTCTAGGGCCAGAACCTTTTTGGCAAGAGACTTTTCACATAGATGATGGGATCCGCTCCATACCATAAATAACAATACATCTGGCAGCACAAATATGCACCTGAAGAGTCTGGACAATTGTCTTACACACTGGGCTGGGGACAAGGCAGAGCTGCCGACACAGGCTTGCTGACCTAATTGGACGGTCTGTGAGCAGCAGGAAATGTAACCAGGTTTCCCTCTCTCTTGCATGTCAATGTAGTATACAGTGCAAGGGCTCGAGGCTGAGCAATTCAGGCACAGTATTTTAGATGAAAATTCAGTGTTTATACATTAAAAGGTATCACAGAAAGCCATTCCCATCCTAATGTGTAAAACACAAAGGTCACAATGATCAAAAACACTGGTTAAAAGGCAAAAGGCATCTCTTGATACTTAATGCACGAACAGCAACAAGCACTCAGAAACCAACTCACTGACGACGGGTAGCACAAAATCCATCACACTGGCTTCAGTGCTATCATAAACATTCATCACATCGTGGAGGTCTTGTGCACCTGGGCTGGTTGTTAATACCTCAGGTCTTAGCACCTGCTGTCAGAGGCCGAAGTGGCGATTTTTAAGTTACAGTGATGAACTGCTGGGGACAGCAGCTTCGACTCCTTGATGGGAGGTTTAAAAAATTAACATTTTAAAACTGGGAAACAAGTCCAGAAAATGCTAGAAATTCTCCTATCTGAAGGCACAAAGAATAAAATTGGCAGGTAGCTGATAAAACCTGACATATAGAAATATACTTTAAAACAATCTAGAAGTATAAAATTTGTGGGGCTTTTTTTCCCCCTCCAGTACTTTTGACTAATGCTGAAAATACCTTCTAGTTCTACTTGGTTAACTGGATTTCTGAAAGACGAACGCTGGAATCATCTGTTTAAAAAATAAAGTCACCTTAATCATCAAAAAGGTAACCGCAAAGGGAACTGTTACCCGAAACCCTAGCGCCACCTGAAAAGTTAAATAATTTAAGGCAAGGTGCTTAAACTATTTAGGTAGTTGAAAACCTAAACAGAATGGCCTGGTAATGTGCAGACACACTTCTCAAACACGTGTGCGAGAGAAACACATTACGTGCGAGGACTAACTGTGCAAAAAGGTTGGGCTAGCTGAAAAATCTGGTTTTTCCTCCTTCCCAGTTGTTGATGTAGGAGGCACACAGCCCAGCCAGGGCAGCTTCAAAGCCCAGAAATGGCTATGTGATGACTGATGGGAATAAATTTCTTGCCTATTAATAGTTTCCACTGTTAGAAGCCTACAGACATTGGCAAGCAAACGTAGTCTCGGGTTTTCCCTGTTCCAGGGCATTCTGTTTACAACGGGCATGAACACGGGGCAACAGGACTTCTCAAACGCTTACTAAATTCAGAATATTCCTGAGAAGGCAACCCCTGCAATGCACAATAACAAGCAACAGCCAGGTTTACAGGGACAGATGCAGGTCACATGCACAAGGCTTCCCTAGCAAGAGACAAGTGTTAAAAAAAAAAAAAAAAATACCAACCAAAACCTGGCCTGGGTTCTCCCCAGAAAGGCCAACATTCCCACCACCTCCCTCACTCCGGCACCGGGACGCAACCTACTCGGCCTTCCGGCCACCTGAGGGCCCTTTCTGGACCAGGTGAGCGAGACACTTCACACAGCAGTCAGGACAGGACCCTGCCAGGTCCCCCAGCAGGAAGGAGGTCAGACACTCCGGGAAGGTGTCGGGAACCACAGCCCGGAGCTGGGAAACGGCTGCAGGGCGGCTGCCCCGTCCGCCGCTCAGATGAAGTGGATCCAGCTCTCTTCGCACTCCCCGCGGGGCATGTGCAGCGCGTGATTGCGATACGTGAGGCTGTAATCACGGCCATCGTTGTTGTCCCAGTACTCAGCGCCGGCCACTCGGTAGCGCAGGGCGAAGTGCACCTGCGCGCCGAGTTCCAGAAGGAAGGGCGGCACGGGGAAACCGAAGGCAAAGACGTCCTCGCTGCCCTCGGCGCCCGCAGCCCCGCGCCAGCGCGCCTGGACCTCGTGCGCGCTGCGCCACTCGGAGAAGGTGTAGCGCACCGCCACCTGCTTCTCGAAGGCCACGTTGCGCACGCGCACCACACCGCTGACGCCCAGATCCGAGCAGGTGACGCGCTCCAGACACACCAGCTGCCTCCCCAGGCGCTCGCCGAAGTCGGCGGCCTCGACGGGCGGCGCGAAGTCGGGCACCAGGCACTGCAGGGCGAACTCCACGTCCTGGAGGCTGCAGCACAGGTCCGAGTTGATGGCGAGTCGCGACAGCACGTGCAGCGGCACCGAGGGGTCGTCGCCCGCGTTGAACACCTTCACCTGCGCCAGCTCCAGGCCCAGGGCGTCGGCGAAGCGCACGCGAAGCTGCCGGCTGCAGCCCGGCCGGCACGCTGCCCCCTGCGCGCCCGTCGCCCTCTGCCGACGCTCGGGGGAGCTGGG
>NW_004955528.1:3786304-3803551 GCF_000276665.1 Chinchilla lanigera | reverse complement strand
AGCGGGCAGCCTCCGCGCGCAGCGGGAGCGCCCGGCCCCGCGTGCCCACAATGCCTTGCCGGCCGAGCGCCCGCGGGCTCCCAGGGGCGGGAGGGGGAGGCGGGCTTCTGTCTGCCCGGGCTGCCAGCCGGGGAGGAGGAAGACTGGGAGCCGGAGTTAGAGAATCCTGCGGTTGCCGGAAATCCGCCTCCGGGGGCTCGGGGACGTGTCTGCAGTCAGATCCTCTTGCTTGGTGTCTGTGCACGCTGGGAGCGCCAGGGAGACCGGGAATTTCCCGCATCCTTAGGACCCTGCGGGCGGACCCTTCTCCCTGGAACTTCTGGGGATGCCGCCGCCGGTGTCCTACCTGTCAGGCGGAAAGCGGGGTGCCGGGGCGCTCTGTAGGGAGCAGTGTAGATCAGACCCGGCGTTCCTTCCCGAAGGCTTCTTGACCGTTCGGGGGAAAAGCAGGAAGAAAGCCAGAGTAGTGAAAAAGGGCTGACGCGCTCCATTCCCCACACCTGCAAGTCCGGCGCGTTGTTTATGCTACAGTGAATTCCTTGCGAGACCCCATATGCGATTTCTCTTACGATCATATGTAAACTGGCTAAAAAGGCTTAGCTGATTACGGTGGGGAAATGCAGGAACATTTCAGAATAGACGTCTATAATTCTACTTATTTTTAATTGTCCAGAGGCAGGGGATATTATGGAAAGAGAAGTATTCAGTTTCTGTTCGGGGCGCCTTCAACAGGCTCTTCGTAAGCAAGTGGAGTCCTTTTCAAAAGTAAGAGGAGCAGTCAGTGGTATAAACGATCAAAGTTCACAAAGATAATATCATAAGTTTGTAACATGTATTAGTGTGTTTTCCAGTCACACATTCAGCCAGGAGAAAGAAGGTGATACACCAGTGTATTTACTGAGGACATTTAATGGGTTAATATGATAGGGAAGGCAGGACAATCCAATGGGAGATTCCCTACTAGAGTCTGAATTCCATGGGAAGCGGGGCTTGTGCGTAGTTCTAGCCACGATTTCCTCGTATAACTTTCCCATATTATTTCCAAGGAGGTTGCGTGTGTGCGAGTGTGTGGGTGTGGGGGTGTGGGAAGAGAGAAAAAGAGAAATGGTATCCATGCACGGTGCTAAGAGTCACGTAGCTAATAGCCATTGTGAAAGACACGCAAAACAAGACTAAATCATAAACATAAGACAATAGCCCCCTGTAATATTTCACAGTGCAGGGTACTAGCCACTGTATAGTCACGACCTCAATATTTCCATAGTGTGCAAATGCTAAAAGAAAGTGAAAAGCCAGCCAAGTACTGGTCATAGGACTGTGCCACCAGTACTTACTGTCAGTATTCTATTGCCTCTAGTTCTGGTGGTGCTGAGTACTTCGCAAGAATAAGAGGAGGAAAGAAGTCACTTTTCTCGCTGTCACATTCCAACAGATTGAGCAAGAGTATTTTGAAAACCACAGAAAAGGTGACGTACACTTTGAGGGCACGTCTTCCTTAGATGTGTCCTTTTTTATCTCGTTTGTGTTGCGTGTGTGTGTGCGCACAGTGTTTACTCCTGGATGTCTGTTTTTTAGACAGTTCGTCAAACTCGTGATGATGATCAGCCATGTGATTTTTTCAAGAAAAGGAGTAGGGTGAATGAATCTCATCAGAGAAGCAGGTAAACAGTCTTTACATAATTGCTTTATCTTGCCAAAGGCATATTAATTACCTCAGTGCTTTAGGCCAAATATGTGTGATTGGAGAAAAATACGTATTTGGATAAAAATAAATAAATAAATAAACACCGAAGGCTGGGATTATAGGTTAGTGGCACAGAGGTCCTGACTGATTGGTTCCTGGTACCCAAAAACTGAATAAAAAACCTTTAGGTTTTTCATCTAGCATAAATGAGTGGACAAAGTAGCTTTAAAAGTATTATTTATCTGTGGCTTGCAGAGGCCGTGATTTTGAGAGCTAGCAGAATCTGCAGTTCTGAGCAAGTCTTTTAATCACTTTTTTTTTTTTTTTTTTTAGTATCGGGAATTGAACTCAGCACCTTGTGCTTGCGAGGCAGGCGCTGTGTCACTAAGCTGTATCCCTGGCCCTCACCACCTTTTTGTGTTGGTTTCTTCTCATACAGAAGTGAATGTGTCAGTTATCTTTTGTGATTGTACACTGACAGCTAGTTGTAAAGAAAGGTTTGAACAGTCTTAGTTGTAAATTCTTAATGGTGGCCATTCTTTCATTCATTCACTTTCATTCATTCTTTCACATTTGTTGAGGTTGTATTGTGCTTTTGGCAATGGTTTGACATGCTCTGTGTTTATTAAGGGTGACACATTTTCAAATAATTGCTTAGTGTGGTTGAAATCACCAAGCAAGTGGATCTCAGCTTTCCAGAAAGTATGCTCACCACACATTTTTATTCACACGATCTGACTTCTGTTCTTCTATTACAGAGAAATATTGCTAACCTTAGTTAAATGGTTTGTTCCTGGTAAATAAATTTTTGAAAAGGCACTGTCAATTTCTAATCTCTTATGTGAGATTCTACCTCAGACTACATTACCCCAGAAATATATTGCTATCCTGGTAATGCACACAATATTTATTGTTTCGTGGTCTGCCGTTTATAAGATAGCATTAATCCTATTTATCATTCATATTGAATTATAATGGCACCATATGATTTTATTTCTATCCTTTTAAACACAGCTGTCTTAAGTGTATTTCCTTTTTTTTTTTTTTTTTTGGTTTTTCTCCGGTACCGGGGACCGAACTCACGACCTTGCCCTTGCCAGGCAGGCGCTTTTGCCACTGAGCTAAATCCCCAGCCCTTAAGTGTATTTCCTGTTTGAACATGTATTCATAAGCTTTAGATTCAAGGCGAGACATATATACTATACTTTTACATATTAAGAGTTTAGCTAGCTCAAGATCACCATCCACCACTGATTAAACAGTGTGAAACTTGCATTTTACATTATATTCACATTTAACTCAAAATAAGTATAAAAAAAGTTGTAAGTTTTATTTCTGAATGTTTTTGAACACTATTAACTGTTTAATGGGTCAGACAGAGTTCTATAACAAAATTTTTCCAAATTAATGGTTTTTAGACAGAGTTGGTCTAAAATTATAAAATACACCCTGAGATATGCTACTGATTTCCTTAACTGCTAGTATTTGGTATAAAATAGGATCTGCTTTTGGCGTATGGACTGTGTGTCTCTAATCATAGCCAGATTACATTTTTTGTCACGTGTAGTAGTAAGAATTGCAGTTTTATTTTTTACAGCAGTATGAGTGCTGGCCCATCCTGGAATAAAGTACAACGTTCAAAAGATTCTTCAGGAAAAAGACACAGTAAATCCCAAGTACCTCACCTGTCTCCCCGGCTGAGCGGCAGCCTCACAGGAGTCTCTCAACCGGCTGGGGATAAACTCAAAGGAGGCTTTCTTCTGGAAGACAAACCAGAAGGGAGTGCACCCAGCTCCAGGTGCCAGGGGGCGTTCGGGAACAAATTATTTCTCGACTTTCAGTCAATGAAAATTATTAAGGAGGATGCTGACGAGGATACTGCCAGTGACCTGTCAGATTCGGAAAGGATCCCCATCCCTCCTTCTCCCCTCACGCCTCCAGATCTTAATCTCCGGGCAGAAGAAATCGATCCAGTTTACTTCGATCTCCACCAGAGTCAGAGCCATGCAAAACCTGAACACTGCTATCCTGATTTCCTGCCGCCCCCGTTTAGCTCCTGGGATCTCCGAGAGATGGCTGTGCTTCTGAACACAGAGGGCAAGCCGGACGCCGTGCCCCGAGCCGGGGGGCTCCTTGGGAGGTACGTGGACAGGCTCATCCAGCTTGAGTGGCTGCAGATCCAGACGGTGCAGGGGGAGAAGGCAAAGGGGTCCAAGGCAAGACCTCTAGTTGCCCAGGGGGGTCCTGGGGCTCTGAAGAGTCCTGGGAGAAGTAAACTAATTGCTAGTGCCCTGTCCAAGCCTCCGCCTCACCTGGAGGGTGCTTCAAAGTCAGGCCCTGTGAGAAAGAAAGATTTTCACCGGGAAGACACGCATCCATCCTATTATGCCTTTGAGACCGCCCCACGACCCATGGATGTGCTGGGCAGCACCAGGCTACTTTCCCTCGAGCAGACTCCTGAAATGAGGACCAGAGAGAAGAAAAAGAAATCCAGTAAAAGCACCAAGCTGCAGCACAGGGATTTGTCCTGCAGCGACAGCAGCCCCAAGCTGGAAGCCAGTGGGAACCTCCGAGCTCCCAAACAGCCAGCAACGGTTCTGGACTCGGTGGACCCCTATAAGGCTTCCAGAACACAAGCACACGCTAATCTTAAGAAAAAGGGAATTGCAAACAACTGTGTTCATGCACCCGTTTCCAGTGAGAGGAAACTCAAAACAAACGGAGCAAAGCAAAACACTTACAAATTAAAATAATACCTGATGATGTATTGCAAAGACCAGCAGATACTTGAACACCGGAGCTCTTCCGGAAGTTACGATACTGTGAATTTTAAGACATTTTGTAATGAGTGACATCGAAGGAGTTGTTTGGTTCTTCAGTCCACTCCCCATCCCCCTGCCCCCAGTCAAGGTATTTTTAGGGTCCAGAGTTCTCACCACGGCGAAGTGGTAGTTCCGTTCAAGGAGAGGTGTCTTTCGGTGGGCCTTTGTTTTGACAGTCTTAAGCATTTGCGAGCCTGCAAGGTAAAGATTAACCAAAGTTATGTGCCATATAAAGGACTGAAACACCATACTCTAGGGGACGAGCCCAGGAAACTTCCGGAATGGTAGCCGGTCTATGTAAAATTGGTAGTCTACTTCCCCATCTTCACTTGCACAGAACTATGTAAAGCAGTGCATGCTGTTTTCAGTTATGTAAAATCCTAGCATTTGAAATAAGGCCCTTCTGGCCACTGTGTCTTCTGCTTTTACAGGCAGATTTCTGTTCATTTCACTCCCAAGGAGAAGTCAGTTCTTCCCAGAGTTAGGAAGTACGTGCGTTTCTATTTTGGGCAGTCGTTTATCGCTGAGCTGCTTACTCAGTAGAAACAATGGCATGGAGAATTTTAATGCTCTCTCTCGCTCCCTCTTTCTCTCGGGTACTTTACATCAAGAGGTGATTGTGGAGTCCACTTGTGAGTTCTCTAAACTGAGGTTCAAATGATTTGTGTTATGGATGTCGCTGTTCGGCAGAACAAGGGTGAAATATGTGGCACCCTGAGATTTCTGAGATGTGGAGTTTTTCTGAAGAGGAACCGTAAGAAAATCACCGCTTAGAAGTTGTGCGTGAAGGGTTCAGGATAAACTGAAAACAGAGGGAAACTGGTCGAATGTAATACTTGGTGTGTTACGGCCTCGAGACCCTGATCCTGTGGTCCTCACTCAGAAAACTGATCTATTTCAGTTTGAAAGAGCCGAGTATTATCTTGTGGGGCGCAAGGGCAGGAAAGGACACATTTCTGGATACTTCCAGATGGAGGGAAGGGGAGCAGGGGTGAATTTGCTGGATGTGTTATGAACTTCTTCTCTGTGGCATCCTGGCTGCCTGCAGGCGCCTTCCTTGACTGCAGTTAAATAACATCCACTTCTTTCTGTAGCTATGTTGTGAGCGCTGTTGATAGTACCTTCGAAACCTTTGGTTGACTACTTTGTGATAGTGTATTTTCATGACATAGTTGACCTTTTTAATCAGTTACTGTGGTTTTTCTGTTGAGACCCATGTTTCTGTCTTTCCACCTTCCGTATACGTGAACAGCTTGGCATGTCGCATCTGAAAGTATATTATAATGGCTTGCAAACTGTTAGGCACACTGCTTCAGGACTAGGAGCATTTATAATGGAAACAGTGCACAAAGATTAAATATGACGATACCTTTTTAAGATCAGATTTTCATCATTAAACAATATATGAAATTTTTTATGGTAGCTTTTTTTCTTTAGGACTTTATCTTCAGGTCTTTACAGGTTTTCTCTTAATATTCCTTACCTCTCACACCAGCCTACTGGAGAAAGCATGCTCTTGTAGAGGTCTTACACCTTTTAATGTGAGCAGAAGATGTATCTATAGTAGACACTGCTTCCACAGTCCTCAGATGTACTCTACCCTTTGTTCTCAGTATTTGCAGTGTATTTGGAAAGCACAGCACCACTCTTCACTCTGTGTGGTTCACGCCTGGTTCCCCTACACCCCTATCTACCCTCCTCCTTATAGCACAGATGTGTCTGTTACTGCGGCTGGCACTTCTCTTAGGAATCTGCTAGATTTTCATGGAGCTCTAAATGAAGTTTCATGCGAGTAAATACTTGTGAGCATGGTATTATCCACATGTGTGTCAGTATGCACTAACAATATACTAGAGATTTTATGCAGACGGGCAGCGTCCATGAGGGTTGGAATGGGTGCGGGTGACACTTTCTTTTCCTTGCCTTACGCGCGTCTGAGCTGAAGACCATTGTGGTTAAGAAATTTAGAGACAATGCCTTACACCCTTGTTCCTAGCTCTTTTAATTGAAGCTGGTTGTTTAATCTGGGGAATAGTCCTAATGTCACATATTCAGACCGTTGTAAAAGCCTGAAAAAGTGACTTTCCTTGTTTACTTTTTGCCTCAGGTTGGCCATTTCTTTTAACCAGTTAATAATGGAATGAATCAGAGCTCCTAGTAGTGTTAATTTTTTTTAAAGTTAGGTTAATTACAGAACTAAGCACAATTTTAATTGTATGATCCCTGACAACACATCCTAAGGAACCAAATGCTGCAGATAAGGATCCTGCCGTTTTGAAGTAGGCTGTGTGGTAAGGTTGAATCATGAACTCATTTAGTTCATCAAGTCAAAACCACAGAGAGTCCTGCTGGTCTGGCGACAAGAGTTGTTATATTTAATAAAAGTGCCTCTCATTTCTGAGGAGTTGTTTACATACACCTTGCATTTAAACCAGTTAAAACAATCTGATATAGTAAAACCTAAAAGAAACAAGACTGTTTCAGGCTTTGATTCAGTTAAGGGAAAAAGTTGCAGAAAAGTACAAAAATAGACTGTAAAAATCAATCTTTGTTTAAATTTTGCCTATTTTCCAAATCTTTGAGTAACTAATTGGGCTGAAGGTTTGTAACTGATTTGAGGGTGGTAGAATTGGTGGCCTATGACAAAATAGGTAGATGACGTCATTGGTCTTACTACAGCTAACTGCTAAAAGGAAGATGGTGCTGGGTATGGTGGCGCATGCCTGTAATCCTAGCACTTGGGAGGCTGAGGCAGAAGGATTGCTGTGAATTTGATTGCCAGCCTGGGCTATATAGTTCAAGACCAGTGTGAACTACATAGCAAGATCTTGTCTCAAAAAACAAAAAATTCAAAAAGTTTAAAAAGGAAGATGGTTTGTAGTAGTTTTGGGCCTATTAGATTATTTTCCAGGAATACATAAGCATTGTTGGTAAACAATAATATAGATATTGTCTTTATTTGTCTGTGCTCATTTATTTGAATTACATAAAAATGTGAAACCGTGGTACTATATTTTATTGTAACAGAGAAACAGTATTATTTATTTATGAACATGTACAGGACACTCTTTAAAATAACCTGAAAATATTCAGCATGCCTATTAGGTGCCATCAAAGTTGTATGTTTGCTTCTTTATGTAATAAAAGAGAATTCACGAAATTTTTGTGAACTTGGATTTTTCATTCTTTTAGAGCAACTAAACTGTAGAAAAATATCTGTATTTTTCTGGCATGATTTTGTTTTGCTGTTCCTGCAACTCTAAGTGTGTCTTAATTTTCTTCCTGGTTATTTCAAAGAATTGCCTAGGGTGAAATTTTGTTCCAGCTGCTCTGTTCATACTAAGCCATGTATATGACCAAAGCATAGGTTAACATTGCTAGATATATCCACAGGAGCATTGGTATACATTTCTTGAGCCCTTGTTACCTCCCAAACGATGTTAAGGAGTAGATGCATGAGCAGGATACAAATGCAGTAGACACAAAATTAAAGTAACATCTCCTAGAATGGAGTCAAACCTTAACTTGCACAATCCTTAACAAGCCGGAAGTGAGTCAGGTTCCTTTCAGGGAAGCCATCTGGTTATAGGGCAGCTTCTTTTACAGTTACTCTGCAGGGCCCTGTGCTTCTCTTTTCTAAACTCACCTCCGATAATTACAGGCATTCGTGAGTCTACAAAATTGTGGTGTGGTAGTGAGAGGTTTAAAAATAATTTTTTTGTTATAATTTTAAAAATTAACCAGGCTGGACATAGGTGCAAAAAATGGTAAATTTTTGGGCTGTTGTTATTTTATCCACGAGGTGGCGACAAAACCTTTTCTTATAGTTCTGAGTGTGTCCTATTAGGGTTTTCAAATTAAATAAAAAGGTTTGTACTGGAACCCAAAAGAAATGGGAGAGAAAAGGACTGTTTGACCTTTGACACAAGGGAGAGTCTTTATTTAGCTTTGCTCTGCGATCAGAGTATTAAATGACATATGTAGTTAAGTGCTGCAAAGGATCCTCTGCCGTTCACTGAACATTTTCATATCATATACTGACCTAGTATAGAATAATAATACAGTAACATAACTCATTACTTTGTTAAAAAAAAAACTACTCATACATATCCACTTTCACAAAATACAATTTAAATTTCCCTGTCCATATCAGTTTAATATGTAAGGGATTATCTGTAATAGCATTGTAAAACATGTGGAATTTTAAAGTGGGGTTGTCATGAACATAATTAAAATTATCCTAGCCTGAATGGTAGTTTAGATTGCATGCTGAACACTTTGAACAAGAGGAAAGGGGCTCGGAAGTAAGATCTTTATGACCTTCTCTGCACATTTCTCTCCAGCTCCGATTTCTCCCCCAAGGGGGCCATAGAAAGTAGAATTCCTCTTCCACAAGGTGTGTCACAGAGACCAGACTCCCTCTCCCTCAAAGCCAGACATAAAACCCAGAAATATTACTGTCATCTCCCTTTGCCTTTTGTAAAAGATCTGACCAGGAAGAAACTGTATATCTGACAATAGGGTTGTAAATCCCTAGTTTGGAATGGATTCTGCCCCATACAGAGGAGGAAGGATGGCGGGCCTCCTAGGGAGGCCAGGAAGAATGCGCACAGCGAGGCCTTACTGGGTGTCCCCGGGGTCTCCTCTCTTGACTCCTATTATTTTGCCCACTCTCATTTCTACGGGGCCGTCTATACGTTCGCTCCTAAACATAAAAACAGGTTTTTCTGGGAATCGGAGCCCTGCATTTCTGAAGGTGACCATGCCGTCAGACTTTTATTGAATATGTTTGCCGTGCTTTTCTCTTGTTATCTTTTGTCACAAGAATTTTGGCCTTGACCTTCGTGATGGGGGAAGAAATGTATCACACACCTTTCTGCCCCTGCAGGAGAAAACTAATAATGCATGCGTAATTTTAGGTACCATGAGGCTAGCGCAGTTCCATGCCTTGCTATTCAGACGGTGAGCCATTCTGCAGACCTCTGGGTCAGTCTGTATCCTGACGAGATCCTCGGCGTACTGAGCCTCTCTTCTAGTACATTAATGGGCAGAGCGCCCTCCTGCTCCTCCACACACATACTCTGTCTATGAAGAAAATCACTGGCTTCTGTATTGCTGACTTTATCCAGGCCCTAAAGGCACTTGGCTGGCAGTTTAGCTGCAGAACTGATCGCTAAAATAAGAGTTTTCTGGTCTCTAATAATCCTCATCATAAGTAATTGCTCAGTAGTTGAAGTTCTTAGAACTCTTAACCACTTGGACCCATTTTCCTAGCACTTATACTTTTTAAGATTCCAGGTATGGGGCTCTCCCTCTGCCTTTGGTGGTGCTTTGCCCCCTTTCCACCATCCTGGCCAGTATAGAAGGTCTTCGCTGCCTGCGGCAGGGCTCCCTCCACTTCCCTCTTCCGTGCCTTAGTAAAGCAAGGAGACAGAAAACAGTCTTCTCTGGTTTCCAGACTGTTTTCAATTTTCTGAATATAATAATGAACCATCGTCTTTTATTTATATAACAATAAAATGGCCTACCAAGTTTAGTTAAAGATGTTCTGCCTTTAGAAAGAAGGGTATTTTAATCTTGGTAGGTACTAGATGTGGGGACGTCAGCTAAGCACCCTGTTAGATCTCTCCCCTTTCCTTGGCCTTCTCATTTCTCAAAGAAACTTGAAAACTTACGTACATAAATAACTGAAGAGAGAGCTGGGAACTCCGCTGTCGATATCATGAGTATGGAAAGATACTGGGAAGCAGTGGGAAAGACTTGGATCTTTTATATTTGGCAGTTTTAGTGTTTTGTTTTTCTCTAGTTCCTCATGTACAGCTATTAGTTGAAAAAATCAGGGATGAGATTAAAATCTCTCAAAGGATTTTTTTCTGGCCAGCTCTTGGGGGCTGACTCAGAGCCGTAAGGGACCACAATTTCTGATGAATCTGTGAGACTACTAAAGCACTTAAAACAGAAGAAACAATGAGAAGCCACTTTGAAGATATCAATATGTAATACAACCACCATTGTTAATTCCCTACCACTTTGTTTGTAACTCTGTATTGTCTGTATTGTGCTTGTGATATGTTGTAAAATGTTGTATGTCTGTTAATGTTTCCCTCCTTTTATCCTTAAAATAAAAAAAAAAAAAAAAAAAAAAAAAAAAGAAGAAAAAAACATTTCTTAGTCTTTGAAAATAAATCAGGACATACAAATGATAAACTGTTTTATTCTAACATGAAATCTAATGAACTCCAAGATAGTGGAATAAAGTAGATAATATGAGGCATGCAGTAAAACTACCCTTAATAATAACTTGGATTTTTTACTGATGGAGTTCTGATTTTTCCCCCGAAGTTGTATAATCATGTACTGCACAACAGCATCCCAGTCAACAACTGACCACATGTAGGACTGGTGGGCCCGCAAGGTTCTCGTGGAGCTGAAAAGTTGCTATTGTCTAGTATTTTTACTGTAGCTTTTCTAGGTTTAGACACATTCAGATGCACAAATACTTACAACGGTGTTGCACTTGCCTACAGAAGTCAGTACAGTAATGTACTGCTCAGGTTCGTAGCGGGAGCAACAGGATGAACCACACAGCCTAGACTGTCCCATCTCGGTTTTGTAAGCACATTCTGATCTTTTGCACAAGGACAGCATCTTCCAATGACACATTTCCTAAGGCATAGGCTTTTGTTAAGTGAACCATGACCATACTATAACATTTTTCAAACATTCAGGAAAGTTGAAAGAGTTGCACCGTGGATGTCCATGTACCCCATCTACATCCAGTATCTAGCATCGTACCCCGCTACTTGGTCTCCTCCTTTAGCCACCCCTCCGGCCGGCTGCAGCCTCTTGTATACCTCACACTCCCTCCAGACCCGCTTGCCCGCCATGGCCCGCTGTACCCCACTTCCGGCAGCTGGGCCAGGCTCCGGGGATGGCTCTTGCGTACACAGGAGGCTCGAACTTACAGAACCACTAGCAACGGGCTCTCCTCAAGACTGTTCTGAGAAATTAAGATTTTCTTGAGACTGTGAAGAAACGGGAATTATTGATTGGAAAATAGATTTTTACAGGAGTGGGCATACTTAGAGAGGCCTCAACAAGAATCGTGATAATTTTCTCAGTTCCATCCGAGTACATTTCCCTCCATTCACTCCAGTGAGTACAACGACTCCAGTTTAGAAGACCGCTCACAGCCCGGACTGGATGGAATCTCTTGCCTCTCTCTGGGCCAGACTGGCCCCAGTTTCCCTCCCACCCCAGACAGGAGTGGCATGGCGGCTCCCTGGGGACCCCTTTGCTCCTGCCTCTTCCCTCTGCAGCCTGCAAGTCTGGGGCAGAAAAGAGAGACCAGGACGGCACCGCGCGCCTGTGCAGCAGGCCCCCCTCACCTCCCGGATGCCCAAAGGCTGCGCCTCGCTCCTCGCAGGTCCCCCTACTGCAGCACAGGGGCCACGTGGAAGCCATCCTCCCTCTGCAGTGTGTCCTTGACCCTGGGGAAATCCAAATCCCTGGCCTTCTCTAAAGCCTGCTGTGCCTGCCTCTTGCCTTTCTCTTAGCCAGCCTCGGAGGCGGACCAAGCAGACCGCTGTTGCCTCAGAAGTTCAAGCCGCAGAGGACTGGAATCGCATCATTCATCTCTCTCTCCCTCTATTTCCACCCCAGGATGGAACCCCAGGCCTTCGCACTGAACTACGCCCCCAGCCCTTTTATTTTGGTTTTTACTTGGGACATGGTCTCCCTCAGTTGCTAAATTGCCTGAGCTGGGTTCAGATGTGTGACCAGCCGGCCTCAGCCTTTAAGAGTGCTGGGATTACGGACTCGGGACAGTGTGCTGCTGCCGACCTATTCTTTACCAGCAATTTTCTGGATGTTCTCGTGTGGCTTCCTAGGGTGGAAAGAAAGCACCCACCCCTCCCCTACAGGGGCCAGGGTGGGGTGAGCTCTTTAGGAATTGGGCCACGGGAAGTCTCCCTCCCCGACACCTGACAGTAGTGGGCAGAGGTGGGAGGGGGAGACTGGGCTGAGGGGCAGCTGGGGTGTCCAGATCACCTCGGCCATATGTTTGGGGGTCCTGCGGCCTCCCAACAGTTGGTGGCGCTCTTAAAATGCGAGGCAGTTACTGCTTCTATATTCTCAAGTAAAGATCCTGGTCGCCAAGTCCTAGGCAAGGACAAACCTTCCATACTTTTCCCTGAAATGAGAGCAAATGACCATGCTGAAGCTGTCCGGAGGGGCTGGGGGTTTAGCTCAGCGGCAAAAGCGCCTGCCTGGCAAGCGCAAGGTCGTGAGTTCGGTTCCCGGTACCGGAGAAAAACCGAAAAAAAGAAAAAAAAAAAAAAAAAAAAAAAGAAGCTGTCCGGACCAACAACCCTGAAAATAACCCTCCGAGTACCACTGTGAGCGCCTGGCATTTGTGAAACTATATTGACATGGATAATTCGAGACAAGGCCAATCCTGTCTGGAAAGCATCCCTGATGTGCTCATCCTCATGAAACAAGATGAGGAGAACTCGAGAGGGCTGGGTGCCTTCAGCTCCTGAGGTGACAGTGCTGAGTCTGGCTGTGTAGCTGCAGCTCGTACCTTTCTTTGCATCTTCAACCAAAGGCAATCACATTTCTCAGCTTCCGGGGAGATGGAGCTGCCACCATGTGGCCATATTAACGTACTGTATTTCCAAGGACAGAAAGGAGCACTGGGCTATAGTCGCCAGAAGGCCGGATGCTTAGGACAGACACCTCCTAGTTCAGACTCACCTCAGGTGTACAGCAGAGGCAGCTAGAGGCCAGCAGCTGGGTTCGGGGACCACAGTCCAAGGGAGAAGGATTGGCTGATGGGCGGCTGGCACTTTTCCTCATTAATTTTAAATGCTGGAGAAAATAAAAAAAAAAAAATGTTCCTTAAAACAACTGATTCTCAACTTGGCATAAATGTGACAGTGGACCCCTTCGCTAGCATTCCCTAACTCTTCCGCATACTGACGCCTCTGTGAGTCTGAGGAATTTGTTGCCTTTCTCCCCCAACACTTTAATCCCCAGGACTGAGGTAGCACAGGGTTTCCCCATCTGCACTTTCCCAACATTCAAAGTCAGCTCGCCTGACTTACAAGTCCTGCATTAGTGACTCCAACTTAGGTTTTCACCAGTCTGACCTGGTACAACCCTGACCTCTGAAATCAAGCACAAAGCTGTAAACTTGGTCATTGTTATTCTGGTTCTCTCTATGCACAGGCACTATCTAGAGACCCTAAAATCACATTTATGACTTTTCAACAGCATACCGTTAGTCTGAATTAAAATAATAAATTATCCAATTAAAATATGCAGCAGCAGCCCAAAGAGCTCTGCATGTACAGTAAACCAAGGAAGTTCACCTCTGTCTCACCTGCTTAAAAATTAGCAATATTTTAAACAAGAGAATATGGTAATTGAGATACACCAGGGTAAGTAGCATTCATGTATCTCCAATCTTGGTTCACAACTTGCTTGTTTTAAACTTGAGCGTTGATAAAACAGAATCCTCACTTGTCCCTTTGCCCAGAATCTGACACAAAGATCTCCGGGTCGCTGGAGCTCCATCTATGGTCCTTTCCCACCATCTTCCCCCATTCTCATTCCAAGCTCAAAAAAGGCAGACTAATCTAAACACAAAAGAGGTTTCGGCAGAAGTAGTCTAAACTCCAAGGCTGGGGCATATTTGGAATGAAGATTTTTAAAAAGTGCTTTGGAAAGTAAAAACTTCTTTCATATTTTTTTCTTCCTCACCCATCCCCTGATCCTAGTTTCTCAGTTATTTTTCAGTTTTTAATGATGACAGGAAATAATCATTAAAATACTCGGCTGTAGGAAGAGATCACTAGGCATTCTATTTGGAAACGAAAAACCAACCAAGAAACCTAGAAACAAAATCCTCATTTTCCCATGGAGCTGAGCTCCTGCCCTCTTAGGTCAGTGCCCGGCCAGTGCTCTGTGTCCCTGTGTGAATGTGGCGGTTTGGTTTCCTACTACTCCCTTCCTAGGAGCTCTGCACCGCGGATGAGGTTATAGCTTACCAGTCAGCCTGCCCCTCCCGGATGAATCCAAGAAGTGCAGAGAAGAGAGGAGCAAGCCGAGCCCCATGTCAGGGCCTGAGTGCCCCAAGAGCGGTGGAGAAGACGCTCCTAGCTGGGAAGGAGGTCCCTGGCTCTGGCTGAGGCCACAGGCTCAGGGGACAGCTGTCACCTATGCATGCTGGGTACATCTTGGGCACCCCTACACAGGCAGGCGCTCCAGGGGCTACACCTCACTGCTGCTTCTTTCTCTGCTGCTGTTGCTGCTCCAGTTGAGTTGTGACAGGCACCCAGGACTCAGGAGCAGGGAACTGAAGAACCGGTGCAAGGGGGTTTTGTGCCTTCTAGCTAAAGGAAGGCGGTGGAACAACTGAGTGCCATCTGGCTGAAACCTAAGCGTAGGGCAGATACGCAGGTGAAGCAAGGGACTGGCCGTCTTCAGCGTGGGCTAGATAGTGGGGGCTTGAGAATTTATATGAAGGTGGGGTTGCGGGTCCCAGTCTGTTTGGGAGGAGGGAGTGCCAGCCGAGGAATTTGCTTGACAACTGATTTATAAAGCGCACACACTTTTAACTTAGATTCCATCGGTACACGCAAGTTTCTAATACTTCTCTCCACACTACAGGTAAGATGAAGAAAATCTCAATGGTTCACATCAAAGCCAAACTGAACGACCACTAGGGATGGGAAACTAAATCTTCCCATGACCACCAGCAACTGCCACTGTGAACATGAAGATACCAACAGTGAGATCAGGGGGAGAAAAACATGGGCTTGCTCTGTTTATGCAGGGAGAAAGTCAGTGTTGCATGCGCTTGTTGATTGTGACATGCTTACTCTGCTTTCCGTAGGGAGGCAAAGAGACATACTCCTTCCTTTTCACATTTGCCAAGGGTGAGAGGAAGTGCAGTGACTGGAGGTGAAAAGCTGGGCTCTGGATAGAGTTGTTTAATGAATTAACCCAGGCTTGTCCATTTCCAGGTGGGGACTTGACTCACCTGACTGTAGTCCTTACCTTGGTTCAACACCAACTCACCTAAGGAGCTTCAAGACATCTCAACACTGAGGTTCTACCCTCACAGGCTACCCTCCTCAAGCTCCTCAACTTGGTTAAGCCTCTCTTTTTCCCATCGGAAAATGAAGCTAATTATTGTACTTGGCAGACTTGGTGATTGTAAAGGAGGAAATGTGCAAAGCGCTGGCAATGTGACGACTCAGTCATTGTATTCTTAAGTCTTTCTCTTTTGTTTTTGTCTTTTTTTTTCTTTCTCAAATCCTAGTGACAATGGCAGGTACATTTATTCAGTGACCTTGCTACAAGGACTTGGACATCTGCCCTGGGCCAATTACTTTGTTAGGCACTGCATGCAGAATAACAAAACAGAAGGAAGTCCTGTCTTGTTTTGAAAGTCCACTGGAACTCTGATTCTGAAAGTAGAGGCCGTCTTTGATGCCTGGAGATTGAAGAATTTTCTTGGTCACATTTTGCAATGTCGAGAGTTGTGAGTGTTTTTAATCAGACAGTGCATTAATTTTATCTCCAGTACTTTGTGGACCCTGTTTTATTAGACCGTGTTAGCACGGATTTGACTATATTGCAAACCAAATCCTATTTCCATCTTTCTCTCCATCCTGCTCCTGTCCTAATCTCTGGAGGAAACAGTGCTGTACTTTTCTCTCCTGTTGTATTAGAACAGGGCCTGTGCAGGTTAATTTACCTTGAGACAGGCTTGAGTGAGATGGGCCCCATTATGCTGTTGATTGTATTTCAGCAGATTCACACAGACTCCTGGGAATCAAGACAGAGGAAGGAAATGTGATTCAATAAGTAGCAAAAGTTTTTAGCAATCAGACTGCTGGACTTTTACCTGGGCAAAGAGCCACATACCCATCAGGTGCTCAGTTATTTGCCAAATTGGTTATAAGCAACCTATTCCTTCATACACCTTTACTTTTCCTTCCAGATTGCTTTACAGCCATCTTTAACATCCACAACAGCTGCCTACGCCCCTTTCCTATCTCTGGGTTTGAAAACTAGTGCCCATTCCGATGGAGAGCTGTTATGTCAGCAACATTTTCTTCTGAAATTCCACACCCTTCTTTTGTCATTTTGACCTGAAGCCAAAGGACAAAGTCGAAGGACTCTGTTCTCTAAGCTTACGTTGTCCTTCCACATCCAGTGACACACGATGACGAGCCATGGAAGGCAGGTCCTCCCCGACGTTGGTCATTTGCACTCCCAGGAGCCCATGACTCAGCTGGGCTCAAGGCCAGAGGGGAGGGAAGCTTTAAGGAAGGAAACCGGGTAACAAGGAAAGCCTGCTGTTTTTATTGTTGTGGGTGATGCTGTTTTTAATCTGAGAAATTCTGAGTCAAGCTGTCTTTTAAAAAATTGCTAGCATTTAAATTCTGACTGATCAATTCATTCAGCCCTTCATTCAGAAACATCAGAACTGGGGACCTGCAGGAAGTGCAGGGTGGTCACAGGTGACTGGGTGGACCAGCAGGGGGCAGAGTAGGCTGCACTCTGTCCTAAGAGCAGAGGGGCTGTTGGGCTTTATGCTGCGACCTGATGAGACCTCTGCTTTCGAAAGATCATGTGGGGCTGGGGATTTAGCTCAGCGGCAAAAAGCGCCTGCCTGGCAAGCGCAAGGTCGTGAGTTCGGTTCCCGGTACCGGAGAAAAACCAAAAAAA
>NW_004955528.1:3738759-3786204 GCF_000276665.1 Chinchilla lanigera | reverse complement strand
AAAGATCATGCAAGCTCCAGGGTAGAGAAAGCCCGAGGAACCCATAGCAGTGTTCTCGGGTTACCAAAACTAAGTGGCACCACAAAGCGCTAGGTGGCCCAGGAGAAGAGAGACATGGTCTGCTAGTACCAGAGCCCGGAAGTCTGAAATCATAGTTGTCTTCATCTGAGACGGGGTAGAGCCCTTCCTTACCACCTCCTCGCTTCTGGAGCTCTCTGACCAGGCTCCGTGTTTCTCGGCTTCCACTGCATCAGTCCCGTCTCTGCCCCTGCCTCGCACGGCCTTGTCTTTGTGTCTGTTACCTCTGTTTGCTCTTCTCGTGAAAGCATAGAGCATCAGTGTCCAGTATGACTTCTGCTGAACTTGATTTTACATCTGCAAATACTTTGTTTCCAAATAAAGTCCCGTTCACAGCTGTAAATCACAACTTTGACACGTTTTAGGGACACACTTGTGGTGGTGGACACAGAGAAGAGCAGGCAGGTGTGATGGAGCTTAGAAGAAAAGAGGAAAGAGCTTCAATGCGGGGATGAGTGAGGAGGAGGAATTAAGGTGCCTTCCAGGACGAGCAGGTCAGGGTCTTTTGTTGGCTTTAGGGAACCTTGAGGAAGGGACAGCTTCATGAGAAAACTGTCCCTTGGATGTGTTGAATTTGAGTTACCTGAGAGATATAACAATGGAAATAGGGGGTGGGGATTTAGCTCAGCAGCACAGCGCCTGCCTGGCAAGCGCAAGGTCATGAGTTCAATTCCCGGTACTGGAAAAAAAAACAAAAAAAAAAAGGAAATAAATGTTGTATAGAAACTTGCATAGGAAAAGTAACAAATACTTAGCTCTAAATCTATTTTAACTGATAGATAAAAAACATAAAAATTGTACATATTTATGGAGCATCATGTGATATTTCCATACAAGTATACACTGGGTAATGTGCAAATCTGGGTAAACATATCTACCTCCTCAGATCTTTATCATTTCTTTATGTTGCAAATAGTCACAATTCTTTCTTCTAGCTTTTTAAAATTATCCTGAGCACTCTGTGTGAGTTCTACTGGATGTGTCAAAAAGGGACAATAGGGGCTGGGGGTTTAGCTCAGCGGCAAAAGCGCCTGCCTGGCAAGCACAAGGTCGTGAGTTCGGTTCCTGGTACCGGAGAAAAAACCAAAAAAAAAAAAAAAGGGACAATAATTGTGCGTTGGTGACTGGAATTGTTGCAGAGATTAAGCACGTATGTATGCGTTGGCGTGTATGTATGCTATGTGTGCGTGTGTGTGTGTGTGTCTGTGGGTGTGTGCACACAAATGAGGAAATTCAGGCTCAGAGAAGTTAAATTATCTACCGGACATCACACAGCTGGAGAGGGACAGCAGGAGACGAAAGCCAGGCTGCCTGAGTCCCTGACTCCACTTGCCTAAGTGCTCCTCGTATTGTCTTCCTCGAGGCAGACTAGGTGCTGGCCACCAGTCACATGTGGCCTTTTACAGTTAAATTAATTAAAATGAAATGAAATTTAAAACTCAGTCACATATCAGTATAAGCCACTCTTCAGACACTCAGGGAGCCCCGTGTGGCTTGTAGCCACTACCACACTGGACAGCACAGGTTGGGGTAGTGTGCTCCTCACAGGCTGTGCTGGGCTGCCCCAACTACAGCTCAGTAGTCAAGCACAGCCCAGAACCTGTGGAAATCTCTTAGAGGAAATTCAGACACTGATTTCTCCCATCCCAAATTCTGCTTGAGTGAAAGTTTTCATTTAAAAATGAAATATTGTCAAGCAATTCTAGAAAGGATGATTTCTATGTGGGCTTTTTGGTTCTTTAGCAATTTATTAAACACAAAGCCTCTGTATACTCGGATGATTTTTTCCTACAGGGTACCATCACTACACAGCCTGACCAGCCCGAACGACACTGGTGACATGGCCCAAGTGCAGCCCCCTCTGTGAACTGACATACGGGGTAGACAGTTTGGGGATGTGCGCGTATCTGCCACACGCCGGTAAAGTAGGTTAGCGGAGACCACAGCTGGGGAAACTCACATCCCATCTGGAAAGTAGAATCCCTCCCACTGCAGAAGCATTATGCAAACGCTTTGAGCGACATCCTCTTTGGACAAACTGCCTAAATTGGCAGGGATGGGCGATATAATAAGAGCACTTACAAAATCATTTCAGCAAATGTAACAATTTCCAGCCTCCCTGCATCACCCAGAAGCTGGAATGTGAAGTTAATTTCTCAGGCGTGCATAAAGACAGGGGAAATGAAAGACTGGCTGCCGTGTGAAATTTCAGGCGTCCCAGTGGCAGGGTGCACACTCTCTCCATTTCAGATCTCTTTTTGAACACGCTGCCTGGCTCTTTCCTGGCTTTCGGCTGTGCCGTTTATGTGCTATATAATAAAATGAATTTGCAGCACTTCAGAGTAGAAAGGGCCTTTAAAAATACCTTGTCTTACACCCTCCATTTACAGAAGGGAAAACTGAGGCCCAGGCTGGACCTGAAACCTCAATATCAACCTTGTTAGTGGCTTTAAATGCATGTGTTTTAGAAATGGAATTCATTTCTTTGTTTGTAGGAACTACATTTTTCTTCATGTGCCCCGGTGAGGCCCTTTATTTAGAACTACCAGCATTAACTTTTTAAAAGAACTCACTCATTTCCTGAATAAATTGGTTTCAGATTTGGGAACTCTAAGTTTTAAAAAATCTTTGCTTTAGATAAATAGATAGAAATATGGTCTATAGCAGGAGACAAACATTAGCATTATCCTTAACAGCAGAACAGCTCCATGATCACCTACTATCATGAGAATGGCTAACCTTAAGAGAAATTAACTCTCAAAGAGTATTTCTTCGCTTTCTAAGAAACCACTTTTTACAACATAGTCTGTTGTTTTATGCAGTGCTCTTGAGTAAAAAGAGATCCTTAGGGGTATGAGGCAGCCAGGATGGAGAGTTATTCGGCAGGGTCTAGGAGAGCTGGGATGCACTCATGCTGTCCCTATATATCCGAGATGCTCGTGGGGTTTATATCAACCGAGACCATGTTAGAAATTAAAACTAGGAAATTTTAAACATACTTCTCAGTTCATTACAGACAATAATCAACTGTTAAATGTCAATATAAATTATGGATTTTTATAAGCAGAATCACATTTTTCAAATTTCATTCAGTGAAAGGAGTGGCATTATTTTATACTTTTGCTAATCTTTTGAATGTCTGGCTTGGGGGAAACAGCGGGGTTCTCCTCTCTGCGTTTGCATTTACTGGGTGTGAATGTTGTTTGGTTGATATTTGTGAAGACTCTCTGGCCTCACCCAGCTATGCATTTGGAAAGGCATAAAGATTTTAATCCCATTGAATAGATCACCATGACCATTCTTTGATATTACACCAAAACTTGACGTGTGGTGGTTTCTTAACACTTCTTGCAAATGTGGAATCTGAAAACATTTTAATGAAACGTCCTTACTCTGTTATATTAAAGTGCATGAGTCTCTTTTGTGCCTTGGATGACTTACCTGGGTGTGACTATGGAGTATGATGTGTTGGTCTTTAGGGGCTGTTGGCTCATCTAGTTATGCAGGGCTATGGTTTGAATAAGGATGGTTCTAGAAGTTTCTTGTGCTTGGAGTGTGGTCCCCAGTGGTGGTGGGAGATGGCATGGAGCATTTCAGAGGTGGTCCAAATGGGAGTGCCGTGTGGGAGATGAAGGCAGGTTAGTGGAAACTCTTGGCATTACCAGAACGTTGTTATGAAAGCCTGAGCCTGGTACTACTGAACTCTCACTTCCTGTTTGGTGATGTAATCTATCCTTCCCATGCAGTTCCACGGCTGATCATCTGCCGTGATCCTTTGCAGCTAAGTGGGTCTTCAGTGGAGTTCAGCCAGTGCCAGCACCATGGCTTTGAACCTTCCAAACCTCATTCTCCTCATAAGTAGCTTGCTTCAGGTATTTCGTTATAACAATGTCAAACTAACTAAATGTTGACATAGTTCTGCCTACATAACAAAGCAGAAAAATCATATCTATTAATACCTCTACTCAATCTGCCAGAAAAATCTTTAATTATTGGGAAGCTGTCAGGCTTATGGTTGCAGACACACATTTTCTACAATTCTGATTTTCTTTTGAAAGCTTAAGTTTCACCATTGAACACAGATGTTGATCATTGTTTTTCTTGAAGCAGCAGGCTCCCTTTGTTCATCATCAAGGAACTATGTGTCAGTGCACCCTTCTGAGCCTCACAGACTGTCAGGAATTCTTTCAAGTACAGTGGTGTTCCCTGAAAAGAATGGCTTGTTCGGCTGGCAACTGAGATGATCATGCAGCACTTTCCTTCAAGATCCACATTCTCCTTGGATGTGCCGTAGAAGTGTTCAATGCACACTTCTCACCTGACCACTACTTCATCACTTCCCAAGGGATTATAATAATTAATTAGTGTCACCAGTTATGCCATCCTCAACTAATTTTCTTTCTCATTCTTTTCTGTTTTTCTTTTCTCTTACAAATATATGGTGGTGAAGGATACAATGGCCTCTGGGAGAGTTTGGTGCTAGGCACCAGCAATTTTACCCACCATTGTTTTAGCTACCCGTTATGGTTTATATCTAGGTGTCCCTTCAGTCCTCATGTACTCGTAAGTGAGGTTTTTGGGAGGTGACTTGATGATAGGTGTGTGAAACTAGATTAGTCCACTAATTGGTTCAGCATCATTCTGGGTGTGGATGATAGAACTGCTGAAGAGGGAAGACACACCCTGGGTGTGGGTGGCACCAATCAATAGTTTTGTAATCTCAATGGAATAGAAAGAGAAAGAAGAAGAAAGAATGGCTGCTTCCTGCCTGCCCTGCCATGGACTGTTCCTCCTCTGCAATGCCACCCTGCCTTGGAACCAGCTGACTGTGGACTGAAACTTCTATAATCTGTGAGCTAGAATAAACCTCTCCTCCTCCAACTTATGGCTGTCCCATATTTTGTTCAAGCAGTGAGAAAGTAATTAAGACACTATCAGTGCAAGCATGACACAGGAAACTACTCAAACAATGGTTCAGTGTTACTGTAAACAAGTTTGTCCTTGTAGACACTCTGATAGGAGCATAGCAACCCCAAGTTATTCATGGTTTGCAAACAGATCCTCTGCACTTATTTTCCATGCACATGGCTGTTTATTACCAGGCATTTTTTGGTAGTGATGAAAAACTGTAACCAACCTAAATAATCATCACCAGGAGGATGGATAAATATATTGTTGCTTATTTATACTATTTAGTGAAATACTATATAGCAGTGGAAATTGATGAACTAGAACTATAGGTATCAACACACACAGACTAAAAAATCTTAGGTTAAAAAAAGTTATGGATTGATGCTTACTGTGAACCACTGTTTAAGAACCCAAGCAATAAATGATGACAAAATACTGGAGACTGAGTAATTTATAGCAAACAGATTTATTTCTGGTACTTTGGAGATGGAGAAGTTCAAGGATGAGAGGTCAGCATCTGGCAAGGGCCTGCTTCATGTGTCAGTAGGCGGAAGTAAGTGATCAGAAGAGTGCAAAAGGGGGCCAAGTTCTCCTCTGTCATACACCTACTCCTGCAATGATGACAGGGATCCATTCATGACGGCAGAACCGCCGGTGCCCTCGTCACCTGTTGAAGGTCCTACCACCTCTTCAAGAGTAAGTTGTTGGATTTCTCATCCGACTCTGTCCAGGGTGAACAGATCCCCTGAACTAGGTGCCCACAGATGTATAGGAAAAGTAAGAAAAAATCAAACCAAGAGAGCCAAAATTCTGTGATCAGGTGCTAGCAGCCTCTAGGACTGACTGACTCCCTGATTACCATCTTCAGTAACCTTTCATTCAGAATCAACCCAGGAGGCAGCAGAGGAATTGGAGGATATCAACCCTTTTAGCAAGGACAATCCAACTCAATTATCATAGGAATGCAACCTGACCAGGAAGCCATCATGTTATCTTCCTTTGCCCATATCTCAGCAAAGCATCTAGTATTGATCCTGGGGCTTACAATGCTTATGCTAGACTTCCTCCAGAACCCAGCAATCATGGCTTGGTCAGGCCTCAGGCAATACGCAAAATAGTGACTAAAGAATGTCCTTCTCCACAGTAAGTCTTGAACACATGGCCTTCCATGTGATCATTACATTGGAAAATGCATTCTTACCATAGCAACAGAGACAGACACCTCTGCCCAAGGTTTTAAGGTGTGCAAAATGTGATTTAGGATAAAGATTCCTTCTGAGGAAAGAAGAAGGAGATGAGATGAGGGCATGGTGCACAGAGAGCTTCAATTTATATCTCAACACTATGGAGCACATATAATAAAAAGTGCAGATTGGATGGAACTGGATGATGAATGTCATTAGATCACTTTCTCTTTCTGCCTAGAGCATTGCATTATCCAAAAATTATTACAAGGTCTACATAATACGGAAACATTTTATGAAAATGTTTCATTTCTAAAGACAGACTTTCCAATTTTGCTGAACTGATTAGGCTCAGTGCTAAACTGAACACTCAGTTTTACTCAATCTAAGCTTTTTAGTAACACTTTATTTTGATATAAGAAAATTCTACATTTCAAGGAAAATATAAAGAACTCTAAAATATTTTGCAAAGTTTCCCCAGGTGTTTTTGTCCCATTTGTTGTGTCTCCCCTGCTCTCCGTACACACTTTCTCTGTCCGCAGGGGTCCCTTCCCTTCTCAACCACACTCACTTGTATTTGCTGTTGGTTTTGCCTTACACTGTAGGATTTGTCTTTTTTAAATTTCTATGGTTTTATTCTACATGAATTTTTGGGAGGGAGGAAGGTTGTCGAGAAATACATTATAAATAATTCTCAATGTGAAACATTTAAGTCATCAAATTCTATTATTTTATTGAATACTGTGAGTAATATTTAAAGATAAAGGGGAAAAACTGAATAAAAGCACAGCTAAATCCCGTCACTAATTGACATGTTATTTTGTATGTGTATATATAAACACATCTATGTTCACCCTGAATACACAATTTGGTTTCCCATTTTGTTAATTAATATCTCAGTACTATGTTAGGGTTTTAAATGTCCTTACCCTCAGCAATAACACAGCAGAATTTTTGGGTTAGTTTTCCTACAGTCAGAAGAGTGGAAATCATGAAGTGATATAGTGAACTCTACTCAGGAGTTTTCTTTTTGTTATTTCTAATTCTAGCTCTGCGAGACATCAGGCAGTTTCTGTTGGATTCAGCTAAACATATTCCCTAATGAATGCCATTTTCATTTTTAAGGTCACCATCATTAATAGCTTCCAACAAGAAAAAGATAATTTTACTAGTCAAATAAAGGTGGGATCTAGACACCAGCTGTTTAATAATAAAGCTAGTAGCTACACTTTTCTTGGGAGACTCGGTTACAATTTTGAGTTCATTTGTGCCATGGCAATGTTGGGTTTGCAGAAAATAAAACAGTAGCTAGATGTGGCCTGTTAGAGCTCCAAGGTGCTCCCAGAGAGCTGCAGATGATGCTTTTACTTCTAACTGCAATATGAGCAATCAGTGAGCATCATAAATCAACCACCCAGCACCAGCCCGGAGCTGAGACACATCACTTTCTCCTTTATGGGATTATGATGCATTGTACTTAATATCTTTCAGTCAAGGCACACAGTCCAGCACCCACACCACTGCAAGGTTCTGCCGTACCTTCATTCCATCTTGGACTAGTTAGCGTTGTTCTTTTGATCAATTCACTTTATAATTAACTCATTTTAAAAAAACTTACTTTTGTACATAAAAATTAACGTGGCTAGGAGCTAGCTCCACTTATAATAAGTAGACAGTAGCTGTAAAGATATGTATAATGTAAACAAATCCATGGTACTATCCATATCTTCTCAACTGACAAATATCTGAGTCTAAGGTCTGAGTGCGAGTCAATCTCTCTCTCTCTCTCTCTCTCTCTCTGTCTCTCTGTAAAAAGGGAGGTTAGGAAACAAAGAGTCATTAAAATCCTGTCATCTATGAATAAAGACTTCCCTATCAATGATTAATGATTTCAAGAAGATTGAGAGAAAAAGGAAAGGGAAGAACTTTTTCATTAGCTGTTTGTGTGTCCACCATAGGACAGGTTGCATACAGTCTGCAGTGACATTTAACGCTGTCTGCCACAGCTTCTAAGGTTATTTCACCAGCCTTATAGAATCACTGACTAGCACGTGCCTTATAGCTTAGAAATGACTACATTTGTTAGACAACAGATACTTCTAACTTCCCAGCTCATGCGGCTGCTGGGTTGCCGTAGAGCATGTGTTAAGGCCGTGCCTGTTCATGCAGTAGGAGCTTTCTATATCCCAGATGGCAGCTTCTCTGCCTTCTCTGCCGCATCACTGTCCCTATGATTTCCAGGGAGAGAATCACAAGCCTCTATGGCGATTCAAGAGAAGATGAGTTATTTCCACCCTGGAGCTAGAGGAGGAAGACCAGGACCTTGCCCCACACCTGATGGGGGAGGTAGGGAGCTGCCCTTAGGGACAGCTTTCCCCTGCCACACAACACCCCTCTGGTTAGCATGCCCCTTTGGGTGGAGGGGTTAAGTCTTGAAAGGATATGTGCTGGTGAGGCCAGGCAGTGAAGCAAATGGGAAGAACACGGGACTGGAACTCGGGGTGTCTGGGTTCTGGACATCCATGCTTCCTCTAACTGAGCATGTACCTCTGCACGTGTGATACATGGGTGAGTTGCTGGTGAATTCCAGCCTGTCAGCCTCTCTTATTTGCCCATGCAATGACTGAACTGCTTCTTAATTCTTTTCAATGCTAAAAATACTGAGATTGTATTAACAATTCTGCACATCTAAAGATTTCTCCCAAATTGGAAGTTCTGGCTGTATGAACCCCACATCCGCACATGACAGCAATTAGGTGAGGCTCGTGTTACCCACAGTGCCACAGGCTCCACCTCTTCTTACTGTCTCCGTCCTGCTGAGCTTGCGGGAAGGGCTGCGCATCACTGAACAAGTCACATGATGATGCTGGGACACCAGAGTGTTTACTACTTTTGCGGTACCTGTGGGCCTTGATTAAATTTTCCCATAGCTGTAACATTCTGTGATGTTCAGAAAAATATTTCACTTTTTGAAACTAGTACATGCCTGCTGTAAACAAGCAAATGTGAGTATTACAGAACGTTTTTAAGCTCAGTGGTTAGAAGTGTATACCCCCAAGATTTAGGGGTGCAGAGTGGGCTCTTGCTCCCCCTATGCCATGTCCCTGGTATGTTAGATATTCTCCATGTGTCTGCATCTGTGTAGAGGGGGTGATGATAGTGCTGATACTCTATGGTTGCTTTAAGAATTAGATAAGGTAGAGCTGGGGATTTAGCTCAGCGGCAAAGCGCCTGCCTGGCAAGCGCAAGGTCGTGAGTTCGGTTCCCGGTACCGGAGAAAAAAAAAAAAAAAAAAGAATTAGATAAGGTAAAGCGAGCGAAGCACACAGCAAGCCAGCTCATTTAAGCTCTTTCTAAACGTGAACTGCATGACGGCTGTTTCTCTTTCCCTCCAGGGATAATCAAAATCAACAACCTGGTGTATATCTTCTGGATATTTCTTTACAAATGTAGGGATGCGGATCTGTATGAAGGGACCAAGATCACACAATGCACATTGTTCTGCAGTTTTGCCCCTCTTATTTAACGGCATGTCCTGCACGTCTCACCCTGGCAATAGATGCACACCCTTGATGGATAGAGTATCCCATTCTGTAGGATGGGAATACTATCACTTGGACCTTTTCATACTGATGGACATTCATGCTACTTCCAATTTCTCACCACTATAGCCCAAATTGCAACCAATCTCTTTGTTTCCACATCTTTCCATAGCTGGTTATTTCTTTAATATAAATCCTGAAATGTGAAGCTGCTGGTTATGATTCCTTAAAGATATCTTTGATTTTCAGTCTGGATGCTTGGGAATCATAGTGTTTTATCCTCACCTTCCTATTTCTTCTGCTCCTTCCAGCTGTTCAATAACGTGTCTGTCAATGTGTTGTTAATGTACTTAATCAGTGCACCTAGTGCAGATGCATATCTAGAGATTATCTTATTTTCTATAGAAGATCATGGGAGTGGAAAAATATATATTCACCACCCTGTTGATGGAGAAACAGCACCATCTTCTATGGTATTCAAAATGTAATGTAACCCTGGTTCATTGGAACTTTTTGAAGAGCTATTGTATTTGATAAGCATTATTTAAGCTGATTATGTGTTAGGTCCTGGGAAACTAAAATACATTGTAACAATCTTTAGAAGTATGCATGAGACACAGGAAGCTTAAAATGCTGCACTCTGGGTTTTTAATGATTTCTACAATCTACATGAGCTGCTATAGATCTTCATTCTAATGACCACTATTTCCACATGATCAAATATCTGAAAGCATTTGGGGGATAGAGCCAGATCATGTCTCCAGAATGGGCTGACTTAGTGTCTGATGAAGGACCCTGGAAATATGCAGACAAGCTATAAGCAGACACAGGGGTTGCTCAATGACCAATGGATAAAAACTTACATACCTGTCAACATTGTCTTATTGTAAGTCCAGGCATCCTCTACGATTGCTCTGACAATATGCTCTCCTAGGAAGCTGAAATTCAGGTATTAGACCAGAAAAAAAACTAGAACAGAAAACATTCTAAGCTGCCAGTAGCATATCACATTACCTGCTTAATGGAAGGTTTCTAGGTCATCAGTGATTATTGTGACTTCTGTGGCTTGGACCTGTGGGAAAAGGTTGATTCTCAGGCCTGCTTGGATGGATGTTACACCTTCCAGGGGAAGATGTTGTTTAACATCCAAGAAAAGTAATTTATGAAGCTTATCTCCAGTGACCTCGAAGTATTTACACACACCAAGAAATATATAACCTGAATTCACCGATAGGCCCTGAAGCTTTACTTTCGGAACAGGCAAAGTTCCTCCCAAAATTCCAAAGACACACAAAGATGCCTCTTTAGCTTTGCTCTATGCACATAAGTTCTTGCTTCCCCTCTCTGCAGACTTTGCAGTGTCATTATGAAGAAGGAATATGTAGTAGTCATACGGGGCCCTAAAGCAGTGCTGCTCAGTCTCTGATGAGCAAACAAACTATCCTGGGATCTTGGTAAGATGTAGTCTGCATCAGGAGGTCCAGGCCAGGCCCGAGGTCCTGCATTTCTAACAAGCTGCTGGGCGATGCGGTGCTGCCTTGCTGCCTACACTGAGCAGGGAGGAGCTGGGACACAAGCAACAGCCAGAGCTGTGCAAGCGTGCAGCAACCAGACCCACTGCGGCTGTCGCTGCCTACTTGCTTTCGGCATTCTTCTTAGTGTGTGAAGAGCAGGCATTCACAGGTTTCCCATGGGTCTTTGCACCGAGGGGCTGATAATGCTTGGAGCCGAGGAAACTTGAGGTGGAGGTAGGCAAGCTGGTCACATGATCGTTTTCACAAAAAGGAAATGACTTGCATCCTGAGGGTGTTGTTATGTCAAGACTTCAAGGCCCTGTGTTTGGATCTTCCTGGCTAGGCCAAAGCCATGTCCTGTCCTCCTGCAACGCTGGTCACCGTTGTCCTTTCACGTGGATTTGTGTACTCATTTGATACCTGGTTGCCTCATTTAACTATAAACTTCCACGCGGGAAGACACAGGGTGGAAATTCTGACCTTGTCCCCGGCCCACCTATCGCTGTCTGTCCTGTTACCTGGGGTTACGTTCTCCCCAGTATGCTCTTTACTTGAAAGGCAGGCACCTGTGTTTGGACAGTCAACTTAAGTTCTGAGAGGGGAGGGCCCTGCCTTGCCTGTGGCCATTTTGCCAGGGTCAGAGATAGGGCTCCTCAAATAGTCGGGACTCCATGGATTATACTGAATGAGTGAATGAATAAACCTGATAAAGTGGATCTCTGCCATTCAGGGTGTTACAGATTATTTTTAACTGCCAAAAAGAGGTGTTCAAATCCTGGTCCATGCTACCTGCGAATGTAACCTTATTAAGATATAAGGTGTTTGTGGGTGCGATCAAGTTAAGATGAGGTCATCCTGGATAAGAAGCATCCCTATAAGAAGAAAGAAATTTCCGCTGGTGTGTAATCTCAGCACTTGGACTATAGCAGGAAGATTGAAATGCCAAACATAGCTTGGAAATTTAGCAACTTAGTGAGACCCTACCTCAAAATGAAAAATAAAAAGGGCTGGGGACAAAGCTGAGTGCAAACGTCCTGCATTCAATTTCCAGTACTGGAAAAAAAAGTTGAAGGAGGAAATTTTCTTTTATTTTAAGAAATAAAAGAAGGAAAACATATTAACAGACAGACATCCATTTACAAGATAGCATAAGAACAATACAAACAAAACCGAGTTACGGACAAAGTGGTAGGAAATTAACCATGGTTGTCGTATTATTACTTACTGATATCTTCAAAGTGGCTTCTCAGGAAAACAAATAGAGACATACAAGATTGATCAAACAAGTAATCATTAACTATTCCTTTCTGTAGAGCAATAGGAGACAGTAGTACAATTATGTCAGCTACCCTGTATATACATACTTACATAATTTCCCCTTCTTTCCCTTCTCTTTTCCCACACCCCAGTTGCCCTTTACTTTTGAGCATTTTCCTTTTGTTTCACAGGGTGTATCATACCTGAAGGAGGAAATTTGGACCTAGAGATAACCACAGCGGAGAGTACCACGTGAAGGTGGAGGCAGATTAGAATGACACGTCTACCCCAAGGAAGAGCAATGCCTGCTGCAGCCACCAGAGTCTAGCAGAGAGCCTCACACAGACTCCAGAAGAAACCAGTGCTTCCGACACCTGGACTTCCTTTCCATCCTCCAGAACTGTAAGAACAAATTTCCACGGTAAGCACAGGAAGCCGATCCAGAGTTACACACTGGTTAGGATCACAGGGGATGCCTGAGGAGGAGGATTACCAGCCATGAAAAGTGGCATAAGCAAAGTGTCACATAAGCATAACACAAGTGGAGCGTCCTAGCTTAACCATCTGCTTCTCTAGACGAGGGCTTACTATTGGTTTTGGCAGACCACAAAGACAAGACTCTTAAAACTCAAATCAACCCAATGGGGTTGCAAAAAGACATCCAAGCAGCATCCTGTGCACGCTAGAATCCTGGAGGAGTCTCCGAGACCAGCCAAAAGTGTAAAAATTTGAGTCTGGGAGGTAGCAGGAGAAGGCTAACTTTTGTTAATTCTCTAAAACTATAAGAAAAGAGTACCACTTGAAAACTGCAATAAGATTTAAAGTGGAGTTGGAAAGGAAAAATGTCTGCTCTTTTCCTTGTAGGACTCTTACCTACTTATTAAATATGCTCAGTTTCATAGGATACAAATACTTCCCACAAATCCATTTTTATCTCCTTCCAAATAATTATTTATTGATCGTCATCCCCACACTGTCATCTTCACTTACTTCTCTCTGATGCATATAAGCGACTTTGTACTGTGCGTTTGGCATTTAAGATGTTTCCGTATGTTCATTTGTGTGTAAGACTGTAGATCTTGTTCATGTAATTTCAAACGGCCATATGGTGATCCATCATGTTAATGCACCATGGTTTGTTTTTCCAAGGATATAAATCTTAAGGCTGTAACAAAAGGCTGAAAAGCCTTTCCAAGTGCAGAAAATATCCATGATATTTCCTTTCTCCACTGTGACTTCTGAGTCTCCTGGAAATTCTTAGCATCTTGCCAAAGAATAAACAACACTCATGCTTCTCAGACAGCTTACAGAACTAATGGTCTCAGATGTAGCTTTTAGGATAATAAATGGAATATGAAATAATAAACATAAAACAAACATGTGGTTCTTGTTTTAAGTGGGAGGATTACAGTTGGCCCAGTTTTAGAGCCAGAAGTCAGGGTGATTAAGGGAGCAAAGAGCTGCCAGCACTTCCATGAATTATGGAGGAGAGTGGAGCAATGGTGTGGGAGAGAGAGCCAATTTGCTTGCAAAAAATTTAAAAATGTATGCTAGAGTCCCCGAAGCGGTCCAGCTCAGTAGCAGAAGCCCTGCGGCACTCTTCCGCCTCACTGGGGAGGAGGAGGCTGACCGTGGAGTAGACTTGGGCCCAGCCTGGGGAAGCCACCTGCCCTGAGTTCTGGAAGCCCTGGGGAGAGGAGGAGGAACGGGGGCGGGGGGCGGCGGCGGGGGTGATGTGTGCTCTGCTGGCTGGATCTGGGCTCCTGCCTCTGCCCGCAGCTGAATGGCCACATGGATTCTTTCTCCTGCAGAGCAGAATGGTAGAGACTGTTTCTTACCCCACAATTCTGCCAGGATGCGCAGAGTTGATCCCCAAAGGGCCCTGTTAGGCAGCCCTGCTTTTCCTGTTGTAATTCCCAGACACCCCCAGCAGGGTTCAGCAACCATGGGACGCTTGAGAGTCAATGGCCCGGTGTCGAGCCTCCTCTGCCGGGAGAGCTCCTCTGTACAGTAACTCCCTCCACCCTCTACCAGGAATCCAACTGATGACCTCGCGCTTGCCAGGCAGGCGCTGTGCCGCTGAGCTAAATCCCCGCTTTCCTGCTGCCCGGCTGGGGAGCTGAATGCCGCTGATCCACTGCTGGCCCTTTCCCTCCATCCTTTAGCCTTTCGGAGACAAAAATCACTGTTCATCCTGAAGTGATACAGTGGCAAGTGTAAGTCAGATTAGACTTACTCTTAGAAATTGTATATATAGTGTATGTCAACGTTGTAACTGTGTATTAATTTATATATAAAATTATATATAGCCTCTAATTTTACAAGTGAGGGGATAACTTTTTTTTAAGTTAATGGACTTTATTTTTTATAACAGTTTCAAATTTACAGAAAAATAAAATGGGAAGTGCAGAGAGTCCCCCTCCCCCACAAGAGACCCTTCTTATAAACATCTTGCAGCAAATCACGGTCATTGGCTGTAACTGACAAGACAGTGCTTTACACTATTATTATTGGCTTTGCACATTCTACTGCCTTGGATAAAAGTACAGTGGCAGATATCCACTGTCACTGTGTCCTCAGAGTAGTTTTGCCACTCTAGAAGTCCTCTGTGCTCTGCATGTGCATCCCTTCCTCCCTCAACCCCTGGGAACCACTGATTTTTTTTTTTTTTTTTTTTTAACTCTCTTCAGAGCTTTACTTTTTTCATGTCATAAACCTGGAATCAGACAATGTGCACTCTTTTCAGACTGGCTTCTTTCACTTAGTGAGAACCATTCAGGTTTCTTCTGTCTTTTTGTCATTGTACAATATTCCATTGCATATACCAGGTGAATATTTACATTTTTAAGTATTTATCAAAGTAAAAAACTTATTGCTGTTGATCCCTCATGAGATACTCCCCCTCACTTCAAACACACTTTTTAAAATTTTTTCCCTGGTACCAGGAATCGAACTCACGTCCTCACGCTTACCAGGCAGGTGCTGTGCCGCTGAGCTAAATCCCCAGCCCCACTTCAAACACATTTATCTCATCATTCATGCCGCTTTCTGAAGCAGTTCTGGAAGTCTTCTTTTGTGTTTGCCTTTGTGGTGTGGCTGCCAAGATGCCTTAAATCAATTCAAAACATTTTACCTTTCATGGTCATTTACACTAGAGAAGAGCCAGAAGCCACTTGGGGACAGATGGAGTGAAAGAGGTGGCTGAAGACACACAGTGACGTACTTAGGAGCCAGCCTGTTCTTAGGGACTCAGCAGCACCAGTCTCCGTAGATTTATACCAAAACTTCTGAAGACACTCACAAAAGAGGACTTCCAGAAGTGCTTCAGAAAGCAGCAGAAACAGTGGGATAAGAGTGCTTGAAGCAAGGCAAGTATTTTGAGGAGTATTAACGACAATCTGTAGATTTTTTAACTTAAGCATTCACCGTACATTTTGATCATTCCTTGTACGTTGCACGGTGGCTCTATTTCTCTTTAGAAGGGTGCATGGGTTGCTCACATGTTTTGACAATCATGAGTGCAGAAGTTTTCATGTTCAAATGCAGGTTTTTTGTGGATTGTGTATTTTAATCTTGTTTGAAAGGCTGACTGCTTGGTTGTACAGGATCAGTATGTTTAGCAGCATTTTAAAGAAAATGCTACACAGACTTCCAAAGCGGCTGTACCATTTTGCATCCTCATCAGTAATGAATGAGAGTTCTTGGTACTTTTTAGGTGTGAAAAAAGCCTACTTCAAAACATTTAAACACTACAGAGGTCTATGAGAGTCATTAAAAATCTCACCTCACCCGTGCTCTCTGGTCTTATGCCACAAAGGGAAGAGAAGAAATATAGAGAAATTACAACATTCATTCTTCATTTACTAGATTTTTCATAGTTCCTTGGACAATGCAAGGACCTCAGAACTCCTAAATATATGACTTCTTTCATGTTCTGTGTGTACTGCATTGCACTTTCTTAAATTTAACTTTTACATTTGCATACACTAAAATTTATACCTCTTAGTGTCCATTTCTATGAGTTTTGACAAATGCACATTTAATTATCACTGCAATCAAATACAAAATTGTTTCATCATTCCCTGTGGTATTTTTATACAACCCCTTAATCATCAAACCATTCCTGGAATCTTCTAACTTCTTCATCCCCACATTTTTACCTTGTTCGCAGTGTTGTAGAGATAGCTAGGCATGGTGCTGCACACCTGTAATCCCAGCACTCAGGAGAATCGCTGGGAGTTTGACCAGCCTGGACTACTGAGTGAGCCCTTGTCTCACAAGAAAAGAGAGGAGGGGGAGAAAAGGAAGAAAGGAAGGAAGAAAGTTGTAGAGATGGAATCACACAGCACATTGCTTTGTAACTCTGGATTTTTTTTTCACTTAGAAGAAAGCATCTGATATCATTTCAAGCTGTTGTGTGCCTCGATCATTTGTTCATTTTATTTTTGAGTAGCATTTTCCTTTCTGGATCTATGACAGTTCATTTATCAACTCACCAATTGAAGAACACTTGGGTTATTAATTTTTGGTGACCACAGGTACTACTACTATGAGCATATGGTTTTTTGTGTGAACATCGGTTTTTACTTCATTTGATTAATTACCTAAAATGGTTTTGTTGGATCATATGGTAGGTATATGTTTAACTTTGTAAAAATTCCTAACGTATTTTTTGGAATGAGGGAACTAGTTTGCATTCTTACTAGAAATGTATAAGACTTCTTATTACTGAGCTTTGAATACAAATCCTTTATCCACATACGATATACAGGTATATTTTTTTCTCAGTCTGTGGCTTTAGTAGGGCTTTTCACCGAGTAAGTTTTAAATTTTGATGAGGTCCAATTTAATCAATAGTTTCTCTTCTGGATCATGTTTCTCATTTCATGTCTAACGCATGGTCATGAAGATTTTCTCCTTTTTTTTTTTACTAGTTTTATATTTTAATGCTTACATTGCAGCCTATGATCCATTTTGAATTAATTTTTGCCTAAGGTGTAAGGTGTAACTTGGGATTTGCTTATTTATTTTTGAATATGGACGTTCGATTTTCCAGCACAACAGGTGGAAAAGGCCATCTTTCCTCCACTGAATATCCTCGGTATCTTTCTGAAAATCAATGAGCCGGCTGTGTGTGGCCGTATCTGCGTGCACTCTCCACCCTGCCCCGGGGATACTTGTGTCTTTTCACCAATACTACACTCTCTGGATTACTGTATTTTTATAATACATCTTGAATCATGCAGTATGAGACTTCTAGCTTTGTCTTCCTTTTTAAAAATTATTTTGGCCATTCGAATCTCTTTACCTTTACCTGTCAATTTTGAAGTCAGCTTGTTGAGAGCTCTAAAAGTATCGTAAGTCTTTTGTTTGGGCTTGGACTGAGTTTAGAGGTCAGTGTGGGAAGCACTGTTTTCCTGGCATTATTGAGTCTCATAAAAAAGGTTTATTTTTCATTCACTTTTGATTTCTTTAATTAATGTGTGGTAGTTTTCCGTGAAAAAATCCTGACATAATTTGATTTGTAAATTGTGCTGTCTTTAATACTTTGATTTCCAGTTCATCATTACTGATATATAATGATATATGTAAAATTATATATTTATAAAATCTATCTTATGACATTGCTAACATTGATTTTCAAATGTTAAATCGGCCTTATATTCTCAGGATAAGCCTCATTTTGTCATGAGGTACTATCCTTTTAATACAGTACTATATATTATTAGCTAATATTTTGCTGAGGATTTTTGAGTCTAGATTTATGAAGCATGCTGTTCTATTGCTTTCTTCTAATTTTAAAAATCTGGCTTGCTATTTGGGTAATATTATTCTCACACAAGTAGAGAAGTTTTCTCTTCTGTATTTCCTGGAAGAGATTGTATTGTGCTGGTATGACTTCTTCCACGAGATTCTGCTAAAATTTACCATTGAAGCCACTGGGCCTATAGTGTTTTGTTTTTGTTTTTTTAGTAGATTGTAAACTACAATTTCCTTTTCTGAACTACAAATTCATTTCTACCTAATAGATAGAGGACTGTTCAGTTTATTTCTCCTTAAAAGAGTTTTGGTAGCTTTTTTTTTCCTCAAGAATTTGGTCCATTTTACTTAAGTTGTTGAAAACATCAACATAAACTTGTTTGTGTTATTTGTTACTTAGGATCTGAACTGATATTTCTCTCTGCATTCCTGTATTGATTCTCCTGCCCTCTTTCTCCCTCCCCCTTTCTTCTCATCTGTCTTTCTAGAGCTTTGCCCATCTTATTGATTATTTCAAAGAACCAGCTTCTAGTTTCTTGATATCATTGTTTTGCTATTTTTCATTGTGTTGACACATGATCATATATTTAACATTTCCTTCTCTGTCTTTGTTGGGTTTAATTATTTTTCTTAAAATTTTCCAAGGGAGGAATTTAAATTGTTGATTTATACCCTGAGGAAGGAAGGACTCCTCGCAGGTGTGTGTGAGGAGACCGGGGCCTCTTACTCCAGAACAGCAGTGAGGGCAAGTGACCACGTAAGAACAGGGCATGTTTCAGGGGCTGTGCTGGTTCCTGTAAATGCTCACTTTCCCCACACATTAATTGTCTGTTATCTGCATGTTTAAACAATATTCATTAGTGTCTCCATTTCTTATGACAATACTGGTAAGTTGTAGGAATCAGTGCTCACAAGCAACTTGCCTATGTTTACCCAGCTAGAGAAACTGATCTGAACCTCCTAAGAACTGATAGTATTGTTTCTTCATGTTAGTGCATTGATTTGTTCTACTCTTATTTAGCGTCTAAGTTGTACCACGGCAGTGCTCAGTCCCCAGAGCTATGTAGTACATGAGAGGGATGTGAATTCTGCCTATAAGAGGTTTCAGTCTAGTGGAGGAGACACTTATGATGCTTAAACTTTATTGTCAACTTGATTGGATTGGGAGCTGACTAGGGGATTAGGATAGCATACCTCTGGGTGTGTCTGTGTGGGTCCTGAGGTGTGGCCTTTGGGGTTTTTATCTGGTCCCTCTCTCCATCCTCTCTGGCACTGTTCCCCTGCTCTGTTTCCCAGCTACCATGCCTGAGTTAAATGTTTTTGCTATGCCATTCCCTTCCACCATAATGCTTCTGCCTTGGAGGCAGCCAGCCATGGATTGAAACCCCTGAAACCTGGAGCCAAGCTAACCCTCTCCTCCATCAAGTCATGGGTATCAAGTATTGTGCATCAGTGACAGAGAAGCTGACCAATACACTGGGCAAAACACCTAACTATAATAGTTATTTGATTCGTGTCCTCAAGTAAATGGGTCTAAAATATTTATACAGTTCTTTGTTTGTCAGGTTTGTTTTGATGTTATGAATTACTCAACAGGAAAAATTGTGGATGAGTCTTTGATTTGCACCATTTTTTTTTCTTTTTTTGTTTTTTTTTTTTCCAGTACCAGGAATGGAACTCATGACCTTGTGCTTGCCAGGCAGGCACTGTGCCGCTGAGCTAAATCCCCAGCCCCAATTTTCAACATTAAGATCAGTCATATGAATGATCATGTACCCCAGTTTCCTGAACAGGAATTTAATGTCAGCGTTAAAAAGAATCAAACTGTAGGTGTGTGTGGGGCTTCCTCCCCTGTCTCTGCTCCATGTGGGTCTCTCCCTCCCTGCAGGTCCTCATGCCCCCTCCTTCCTTCTTCTTCTTGTAGTGCGAGGGACTGCACCCAGGGCCTCATGATAAGCAGTCTATCACTGAACTACATCTGCACTCGTCTTTGCATTTTATATGTTTGTGTATATAAACACATTTTGTGTTATACATGTATTTGCAGCTTTTTATATATGGTTGCAAATCCATATTCACAATGTGCACATTTTTCATCTTTATGATAGTACAAAACATATATGTGTATATCTATTTATATATATATATATTCATACTTAAATATTTACAGATACTGACTGTGCTTTTTATATGTGTAGAGTCATGAATTTCCTTCGGAAAATTATTTTACTGTTTACAACCTAACAGTATTCTCCTACAACGTCTTGGTGTGGATGTCTAATTTTGTGGATAAGCTTTAAGATATTTAACCAATCCCCTATTGCTGAACATTTATGTTTTATTGTCATGTTTTGCTATTTTTATAAAATATATTTCAGTGAATATATCTGAGATACCCAATGAAACATTACTTACTTTGCATAAATTCGGAGAGGTAGACTTTTGGTTCAAAGAGCATGCAGAATTTAAGTGCTCCAATTTATTCATCTGCCAGCGGCATACGAGAGTGTGTGATATATAGTTCATCTTTGACTATTGTGTGCTTCAGCATTTTGATATGTTTCCCAGCCTTTTCTATTTTTTATCAGTTATTTGCTCTTTTTTTCTCCATTTTTGTTAGTGGGTTTGCCGTTTTTCTTGATTATAATTTCCTAATTCTATTTAAATATTTCATTCATTCTGCTGTATGCCCCAGGCCATCTAACACTCTGCTCTTATACTGGGTTGATAGATTGTGTTTAGCTCACAGTAATAACTTTAAAAAATTCTTTCTAGGTCAACCTATTTTTCAGACGTTAACAGCTGATGTGGCTCCAGAAAGTACTCCAAATTCTGAAGTTCTTCATTTCCTTCTTCCTCAAGCACCATTATCAAAAGGAAGTGGCTTCTGGATTGATCATTCTAGTGGAGAAATCCAACTGTCCGGATGCTTAGATTATGAGGTTTTGTGGATTACTTAAGGAAACAAAATGAAATGTGTTGGTTGTCTCTGAGTCTCCTACTTTGGGTCCACACAGTGGGGAGCCTTCTGCAGGGAAACTTGCTACTGGAATTGCTAAAATGCGATATTCCCTATAAATATTTCCCTTTGCTGTTTTCCCCATAAATATTTCTTCATCCTCCCACACGGACTGCCCCTCGGTTTATACTACTCAGTGCAGCAAGGGGTTGTGGAGATCCACCCTTGTCATCTACAGCGACAGATCACATTAGTGTTCAAGAAGCCAACAACCAAATGCCCACAGGCCCGGGGAAGGCTCCGGTGTTGCAGGATGCTAAGCTTCCATACAGTCCCCAAGCCCTAAACTTGGTTTTGCTGGGGCAGCGATAAGATATATGAAGTTTTGCCAAGTTTTTAAGTTACAACAGAGTTGAGCCATAGTGATAATCATTCAATCTTTGATAACTTTTTACCAGAAAATATGCTGAGAAAATTCACTTCATTATTTCATTTTTAATTTTTGAGACTGTCACATTATTCTTATTTTACAGACAAGGGAAACTGAGGCCTAGGGAACACAACGAGTCCTTATTAAATTGAGTCCAGTGTTTCTTGACCTCATGATACTAACCTCTTGGGATGGAAAATCCTTTGTTGTGGGGAGCTGTTCAATATATCATATTATAGAGCATTTGGCAGCATTCCTGGCCTCCACAAGCCCCCATAGTTTTGTTAACTAGTGGGGCAAGAGCAGCATCACTTGTGACTGACAAGTTCAGATACTGTCAGGATCCTAGAGGAGAAATGAGCATGTAAATTCTGTCTTTGTTTCCTCGGCTCCCCTGATTTATATGTTGAAGTTCACATAAGATTTCATATAACATAGATTCCTAGGCTTTAAGAAAGCACTGAAAATCACTTTAAGAATAGTTTGAAGGTACTGTACCATTTAAGATATGCAAGACTGCGAAGAGGGGGCTGGGGATTTAGCTCACCGGCAAAGCGCCTGCCTGGCAAGCGCAAGGTCGTGAGTTTGGTTCCCCGTACCGGAGAAAAACCAAAAAAAAAAAAAGACTGCGAAGAGGTAAAACAAGAGTCACTCTAGATATGGTTTCCAATTTGAAAAATTTTATTATTCCATACGTATTTTTAAAAAATGTACATCCACTATATTTCTCTCTGTCTCTTGCTCTTTCTTGATGAGGCCCTTCTTGACTCGCTAATTAAAATTCCCCCACCCCCTACCTCTAGCCCTTCTGTTCTCTTTTTTAATTAAATAGGTTTCTGTTTAACTGTTTTATTTGTTTTATATCTTGTCTATCGTCAGCTCCCTAAAGGTATATTTTTTTTGCAAGTACCTAAAAGAGAAACTGGCACGTAGTAACTGTTGCTGCATAAATAGTGCAAACAATTATTTTTAAGAGATGTGATTAAAGCATTTGAATTGAATAAACCAAAGTGAAATGTTTTCTAATGAAAGCACCTCAACCAAAAAGTATGTAATAACTGTAGAATAATCTTAGAATAGACCGTTGTCTCAAAATCTTTCCTGGGCTTGGTTAAAAAAAGCGAGGAAAAGGGGCTGGGGATTTAGCTCAATGGCAAAGCGCCTGCCTGGCAAGCACAAGGTCATGAGTTCAGTTCCTGGTACCGGAGAAAAACCAAAAAAAAAAAAAAAAAAAAAAAAAAAGCGAGGAAGAAAATGTACTGCTATTTTGATATGCTTGTTAGGAGACACTGTCACCAAATGTTGAATAACAAGCTATTGTAAAGATCTACATGTGCTTAAAAAAATGATCACTTTGATCTAAATAACCACAAGGGTCCTATTTTTGGAGAAGAACTAAGATTTTTAGAGCATGTAAACTAGGATGAATATTATTATTTTAAAATTTCTTAGCAAAATAGGCTATTGAGTTGGGCTTAAGGGCACTTGTGGAATTATTCATCTGTCAGCAGCAAATCATAGGTAGGAGGGGGGAGGTCTTTATTGATGCTCCTTCTTTTGTAATATGCAGTTTCAAATATCTTGAGGTGAAATTCAATTGCAAAAGAAACGCCCAGGGTGTTGTGATAAGGATCTGCATTCTTGCCTGCCTCCCTCTCTCCCTCTCTCCCTCCCTTCCTCTTTTCCTTCTTTTTGGATGCATTTCTTTGTCTCCATTACAAGGAAATGATGGTTGCCTCTTTCATTCAAATTTCCGAAGATCAAGTTCTCAAGAGTGTGCTGCATCTCCTGGTTCAAGATGGTGATTCCCATGTTTACACCGCTTGGAGAGTAAAATTCAACACATTGAAAGGCAGCAAGGAGAGATATTTTGATGTCTCAACTGACCCTGAGACCAATGAAGAGATTTTAAATGTTATCAAGGGAAAGCTGTAACCATGGCAGGCCAGTCAGGGGTTGAAGATGCTGAGGTCTCTCTCTGTCAGATAAGTGATACTGAACTAGGAGCAGATATCCTGGGTCATGAGCACATTATGTCGTGTACGTCACCCTGTAAAGAAGGCAGGGGCCCACTGCAACTTCTGTGTATGGGCTATAGGCTCCTCCTACTAAAATAATATCAATATTAAGAATTATTTTTGATATTACTAAATACTTCAACTTTTTAAGGCAAAATTTAATACATTTACATAGGCCCTAAATTTTTTTTTTATTTATTTTAAAGAATAAAAGAAGGATAACATAATAATAGGGGGGACTTAGCAAATTACAGACAAAATGGTAGGAAATTATCAATGGTTATCGTTTTACATATTATTATCTACAAAATAGTTTCTCAGGAAAACAAATAGACAAATAATAGTGAGTTAGAGACAAAAGAGGTAGGAGATTATCAAGAGTTGTTGTGCTATACTTTGGTATCTTCAAAGAGGCTTCTAAAGAAAATAAATAGAGCTATACATGAGTGACCTATTGAAAAATCATTAACTATTCTCAATGGTTGTTGTAGGAAACACATAATAATAAACACACATTATGAAATAGGATAGGAACATTACAATCTTAACACAGTTATGGATAGATTAGTAGGAAAATATCAATGGCTGCTGTAATACATGGTGGTATCTTCAAAGTGGTTTCTCAGGAAGACAGAGATATGCAAGAAGGATCTAATAAGTAGTTACAGCCTAAGGGTTGTCAAAAATAGCATATTACCTCCTCACCAGTGTAAATTTTTTTTTTTCCTGATGTGCTAGGAAAATGAAATGCTTTTGCAACGTAAATGTTCTCTCTTTTCTTTTCTTCTGAGTTTTAAACATTTTTATCATTACACTTTTAAAGTTTAAAGAATCTGAAACATTTCTGTGGCCTTAAAAGTACGGTGAGTTTTTGGTGGTGTCTACCATGCTGTCTTAGTTACTTTTCTCTCCTTGCTGAGACAAAATACCCAATGCCCAAAGTTAAGGAAGGAAAGGTTTATTTAGCTCACAATTTGTGGAGGTTTCAGTCTGTAATCAGCTGACTCCACAGCAGGGTAGCATGGTGAGGGGCTACTGTTTGCGGCAGCAGAAGACAGCAAAAGCAACAAGAGCAAAAAAGAGGGGAAACAAACCTCTTTTCCTTTCTTATATTAGATGCAGGCTACACACCCTAGGGTAAGTCCTCTATACCCTAGGATGTAGAACTGCTGAGTCACTCAGTTAAACTCCTAAACTTCTCAAGTTGGTGCAGAGAATCAACCATCACAACATCCTAAGGTGTAAATAGCCACCCTAGGGCATGTCCTCTACATCCTGGATATAGAATTGCTGAGTTCTTAGTTAAGTGAGGAAAATGATAGCATCACATTTTACTGATAAGGGGGCCAAAGCCTTTACACAGATTCACACAGCTTGGGAGAGGTGTTGTCATTCTCATGGGGCAGTCTGACTTAAGGCCATAGTCTTCATTGTTCTCAGAAGAGAACTCTAGGGTCTCACCAGAGCTCTAGAGTCTCCAGCACTGCATAGGTGAGTCATCTAGGGAAAAGCACACCTGAGACAGCGGGGGCCTGAGGTCCTGCCTATCAGTAAGTGTTGCCTGTGACACACAGATCACACTGTACATACTGAGACTCTGCCAGCCCTGTACACCAGATGCCTGCCATTGAATTTTCCCAGCATGCCCCGCCTTTCAGTCCTTTTAAGTCCCTGGCCACTTTGTACCATGGATAACTATGATCATTAATATCTGTATTTCCCTAAGTTCTTCTGATTTTTTTGCAGCTTGGTTGTCACATTAATGTTTCATTAAGTTATGGTTTTTGTTGCATTTTTCATTACCCTCTGATGGATGGTGGCTCTTTTCAACCGGGAGAAGAGGAGGGAGTAAAAAAAGAACTCCATAAGTGATTTGAAAATGAGCTGAAGACTGTCTTTTGATCATTATCAAAGACAATGTAAATAATAAATGAAGTGCAAAAGCCACAAGCTCTTGGGTTCCTGAGGATGACTTGATGCTGAGCTTTCCTTCCACCAGAGGAACAGCAGGTGCTGATGAAATCCTCTCTCTGGGCTTTGCAGCCTTTGGATTCTGACACTCTGACAGCTCATAGGCTTGTCATTGCTGTGGAAAACAAGAGCAGCTCTCCTCCTGCAAAGGGTGCTTGCTCCAGCAGCCTGGGAGGGCAGTGGCCAGGGACATTGTGAGGGTTTAAGGGGTGGATACCAATGATACACTTCCCCCTCACCTCCAGAGCTTCCTTTCAGTAGAGAAGTTGGTTCCAGGGTAGGAACTCAGACTGGAACTTCAGTGTTAAGGATCCAGACAGAATTCCAAGTCTGATAAGGTAAGGACAGAAGAACAGGAAGGGCGGCTTTTTCCGTGGAAGCAGCCTGCACCGAGAGGACTGTTATTGGCAAATGAGCCCCTTTGATGCGTTCCTGAGGTAGATTCCATCTTGGGTATGAAAACAGGAGAAGCCATCTGGTGAACGCCCATCCGGCTAGGTGTCTTTGTCGTGTTTCCTGTGGCTGAGCCAAAATACCCGGCACCCACAACTTACAAGAGGAAATGTTGCTCCACCACTTTAGAAGTCTCAGTCCTTGCATGGCGCTCCTGCTCCAAGGCAGAAACAGCATGGCAGAAGGGCCTAGACAGAGGAGAGTTGCTCATGTCGTGGTGTCAGGGAGCTGAGAGAAAGGAGGAGCCAGGGACAGACATAGGATTTAGACCATGCCCTCAAAGAAGGGCCCTCCCCACGTCCTACCTCCTGATAGTAGGTCAGCTGTGCATCCCCATATGCCAGTCACTTTCTACAGATGAGGCATGGCGAGCTGGATTCCAGACCCAAACCACAGCCCTGGCTTAACCGTCCTCCTTCTGCAGCTTCCTGTCCTCCGCCTGGAGAATTTGCTTGGTCATTTCCCTTTTCACCTACCACAGGTTTCTTATGGAGTCTTTTCTGTATGGAAATAACTTGGTACATGTTTCTCTTTCCCTCTTTACCAGAGATTATAAACTGACAGCATTCTTGCTCTGGACTTCCGAAGTGGCTGTTTGTTTTTAAATTTTGGTGAGATTTACGTAAAATTTGCCGTTTGAACCAGTTTTAAGTGTACAGATTAATGGCATGAAGGACCTACGTGTGACTGTGTAGCCTTTACCACCATCTGCCTCCAGAACAACTTTCAGCTTCCACAGTGAAGCGCCGTACCTGTGAACGACTAGCACCTCATTGTCTACCTTCTGCCCCTATGAATTTGACTTCTTCAATACCCAGTGAGTGTGATCCTACACCATTTGTCTTTGAATGTCCAGCTTTGGGGCTGGGGATTTAGCTTAGCGGCAAAAGCGCCTGCCTGGCAAGCGCAAGGTCGTGAGTTCGGTTCCCGGTACCGGAAGAAAAAACAAAACAAAAAAAAAGAATATTTGAATGTCCAGCTTTTTCTCTTGCTGAGCATAATGTATTCAAATTTCACCCTTGTTTAGTGCCTATCACTCCTTGTAAGGGTGAAGATCCATGTGCTGCATTCACTTACTGTACTTTTGTCAATCCGTTCATCCGTCCATGGACACTTGGGTTAAGTGTTGTGCTTTTAAAGTAAAATTTTCAGTGTTTAACCAGTCAAGAGATTGCGCACAGAAATTTGGATCTTCTGGATTCTCTCAGGATAAAATGGGACGATTTGGCACCTACTCTATATTCTACAAGGCCACGAGCATTTGAGGCAGAATGCACCCTTCTCAAGGCCACGCTCCACAATTGGCCCCAGTCTCTGTCATGCCCACTTTGCTCATCTCTGTCACCCGCTTGGTACCTGTCCACACTGGAGTTTGAGACCCCCTCCTTAGAGCAATGCTCCCCAACTTACCTTTTAGGAAAGCCAGGTTTTAAAAAAATTTCCAGTTAATTATGAAGTGATAACTTTGCACAATATGCTACAAATTAATTCCTAGAAAAGTGATCATATACTAGGGGACACACCAGGACCAATGGTCATCAGAATTTCTCAGCCTAAAGATAAGGTAGTTCTCCTGATTGACATAATTTACTACTTGGGAAAATTTTTCCCAAGGTCCTGCTAGATTCCCATGTTTTCTTGAGTATCCTCCTCTTTTGTTTGAAAACCTAATAAATATGGGGGCTGCCCAGAGAAATCTTTGTCTTAACCCAGAGACTCTCAAATTCTGTAAGGGAGTTAGATCCTCCTGGAGCCCTACAATCATTTCACTTGTCTCATTTGTTTAAGCCTTCGTTGTCCACTTGTTTGAGAGATTGTGGGCCTGATCAGCCCTCAGTAACTAAGGGTATTAACCCAATGCTGTGATCCTGTGGGCCTTGCTCCAAAGTGAACCTTGCTGGGTCAGTAAAGCTCTCCACCTCTGCTGCGAGGGAGGATTGGTGTTTAACATTAAAACAGGGCAGACAAAGTTATACCCAGTCCCACAAGGCGGAGGGCACTTAGCATTCCAGGGAGCGTCAACATTGCATGGTGATAGGGTCATGGCGTTGTCATCCCTGTGCTTTCACTCAGTTCATGAACATTCTTGTGGTGTCACAGGTCTTAGGATTTCCACAATGCTTAGGATGGGGACGATGTTCCTAGGAAGTGAGTATTTTGATTTGTCTTCTAATAGAACATTTTGATTTTAAAATTTGAGTTTGTTTTCCTCCTACATATGAACAAGTCAATGATCCGGCAGATTGGGTCATTGTAGATGAAAACTCAGGAGTGGTTACTACCGGGGAAGCAGGTGGACCGAGTTCCCTTGTGTAAAAGACAGCTTTTATGCAGTCATCGTCCATGCTATTGACAATGGTGAGAATTTACCTAAGACTGGGGGAAAAGTAGTGCTCACTCTCATTTTCTGAGGGAGAGAGCTTTTCAACACGATAGAGCAAATCATAAAATAAACCTTGTTATCACTTGGCATCCATGCTAGTGATTATTTTTTATAATAACTCTTGAAATGGCAAACCAGGGACCAATACCATCGAAAGAGAGGCAGTATTTATTCAGAAGAGACAATTAAACCAGCGAGGAAGCTGCAATCAAACCCATCTTTTTCATCTGTTCATAAGATAATGCTCTAGCTCTTTGTCAAAGCCAATGATATGTGATAAATATTTAGCACAGCTTCCTGTACTTGGAATGGCACGTAAGCTGAGGCACGTGTGACTGCATGGGACACATTTGTCATCCACTAGGATGGGTGGTTTTATGAACGTGGTTTAGCACATTTCTCTGCAGTCTCCCAAGGCCGAATTTTTAAATGCATCAAAACAAAATTGAATAACTAAAAAATTTCAAATAACGCTAGGAATCTTATTTAAGAAAACCTGTGAACTGAAACCCAGGCTCCGAGTGATATGTAACTGTCTCTTCCACTCGTATAATTAGCTAGGGGAATGTTGGTAATGAGGATATGAAACATGTTCCTAATCAGTATTCCGGGAGGAGGAAGGAGAGAAGTCAGCGTTCCAGAGCTCCATGCTTCTGTTACGGGCTTAGGATTGACACTTATTTTAATTAGAAAAATGATTTTTATGTAATTGTAGATGTAAGTGCAGTTTTAAGCGGTAGCACAGTGGGTCCAGGGTACCCCTTGCCCTCTTTGCCCCCAGAGTAATATCTTGCAAAACTACAGTGCAGTATCACAACCAGGACACTAACAGGGGCACAGCCAAGGATGGAAGCTTTGCACCCCCACAGAAACCCCTCACACTGTCTTTCATCGACACCCCCATTTCTTTCCCACTTTTCCTTAACACTTGGCTCTACTGACAGCTCGGTGTATTTGACGATCCCACATTCTCCCTTATTTACAAATGATTTGAGATGGCAATTTAAGTTACCCAGATAGTCTCAGTTTCCTTAAAAGCAAGACAACAGATCAAATCCCTGTAAGGCTCCAATCAGACCCAACCCTCCCAGCCCCCACCCCGCCTGCCGGCAGAGGCTCTCCCCTCAGCAGGGAGCTCAGCTCAGGCCGGAGCTGTCACAGGCAAGCACAGGATGTAAGATAAGATAGGAAAGGAATCTTGTAGGTCCCCGGACATCTGGAGACACCCAAAAATTTATACAGGACATTTCAAGGACTTTGCCAACTGAGGTGCAAGACAGCCAGAGAGCTTTGAGCACAGATGTTTATTAAAATCTTCCCGCCTAATGTCCTGCGCCTTTCCATCCCTGTAAAAGGGACACGGTTCTCTTTGTTCCCTACAGAGGTCTTGTTGCTTTTTGTCCGCCTGCACCCCGGCACAAGCTATTCCTGGCCATGTTGCCTTTACACGAGCTTGGTGGTCTTGGCTGGCCCCTCAGCTGGCTCCGTGTGTTGCACTACCCACCGAGAAAATTATTTAAAGAGGAAAATTAGCTTCAGTGTTCCAGGAGCTGATTCCTTCTTGGGAGATTGCTAGTGCTTATTTATCAGGATTCTAGGTGCAGGAGGGATGCTCCTTGAGTGGATAAACAACCTTTTCTGCACTCCCTCTCCTTACTGGGCCTCCCACAGGAGACTGGTACAGGGATGCTGATGCTTTCCTTGTCTACAGAGACACCGCACCAACTCTCAGGCCCTGCTCCTGGCTACCTCAAGGTCTGTGAGCCTGCAGTGGGCCAGCCTCTCCTCAGGACCTGGAGCCCCACTCACACCCACTTATATTTGCACTGGACAGTACCCAGGCAAATGAAGAAGAGACCTGGAAATTGGGGAAACATCACGGTGAGTGTTTGGGTCAGTGACAAACCTTTGAAAACGACAGAAACCCAATTCAAATACATCTTGGCCCAAAGTACTGGCTCAGCCTGTACCTGAAAACAGAGTCCAGCAAACCTGCGCTCTGCAGAGTGAGCCCGGGTGCTCCTGCCAAGCCACCTCTGCACAGCTTGGCTCTGTTTCTCCGGCTTCCTCTGTTCTCAGGTTGGCTATCTTTTTAGGGTGTCACAGTGGTGAATGTTGCCCCGCTTGGCTTGAGTCACAGGTCTAGCTGTGGCTGTGGGCAGGGTTTGGAGGCTGGACTGGGTTCGGCTGGTCTGAGCCTGCTGCTGGAATCTGGGCTTAGTCTCCCCTGACCCACAGGGGATAAGGGCTCGGGAACTGTGCGTTCTCCTGGAGGAAAGTTGAGGTGCTCTTACCAGAGGAGGAACGGATGCTGAGCAAGCCAAAAGCCGCAGACATCCACGGCCAACACTGTCCTTTGTGTTGTTATCAGTGGGGTCTGGAGAAGGTGCATGTTTTTAGATGAAAGTGAGAACTGTGTCTGCAGTTTTGGGTCTCAGAGTGAGCAGTAAACCTCTCTTTTCCTTAAATGAGATGCAGTCTTTGCTCTTGGTTCGAGGAGGGAGTCTCTAAGCCCTGGGGTGTCACAACTGATAGCAGTGTCTTTGTTTTGCTGCCAGTCTTATGCTGAACTAGATAGGAGCAGTGTGATTTCAAGTGGGACCTTTGTGTCATACACTGAGTGTCAAGCCCTAGAGAAAGTTAAGAATGGGATCAGCCACAGGGAAGGACACTCAGGTTTCCTGACCAAATCTCAGTGAAGCCTCGGGGCACTGAAGCGAACGGAGCTTCGCTGTCGGGTGACATCCAAGCATGCCGTCACTCTTGTCCCCCTGCCTTTACTGTGGAGTCCCAGGAAACTGGAACTAGGACCTGGAAGCTCCTCGTGTGAGAATGTGCTCTGTGCTCTTCTTCTTTTGCCTGACTCCAATCTGTCCTTTTTCCTGGGAGTATGCTGGAAGCACTGGAATAACAGTTTCACATGAGTTCTCTGGGTCACTGAGCGCTGTCAAACTGAGGGTGGTCTTGGAGACAATCCTCTCTACCTTTGCAGTAGGCTGATTTGACGTGGAGCCTTGGTTCACGGAGGACATTCAGAAAGTATGTGCTGAGCAGGTGAACAGATGTATGCGCTCCCTCTGTGAAGTCCTCTTCCTTTTGCAGGTCACTTATCTGACTCCTAACGCTAAGAAGCCTCCCACCTGGTAATTACTCAGTGCAGCTCTTCCCTGGAGACGACAGGGACTCACCCAGAAGCAGACTGTCCACATGAGGTTCTGTTCCTGTCCCAGGGGATTCACATGCATAGATCACCCAGACGCAAGCATCAAGGGAGCCCTGGTGGGAGCCCTGTTCCCTATCTATGCAATGTCAGTGGTTCTGGCAGGTCCTCGGTCTATGGAAGCTGCCCTGGGAACGCTGCTTCTCTCCCCAGGCCATAGTACAGATCCACAAGGGTGCGAGATAGATGATGTTGGGAGTGGTGGGCACCTTTGACAATGACTTCAGGTTGACTGAGTAAAAGGTTCCCCCTCGTGCTGGTTGGCTGCAGACGCAGCTTCTGCTTTATCACCAGCAATTTCAGTGCTGCAACCCATAGAGGAGCTAGTCCAAGGGTGGTCTTTTGCTGTATACTTCTTGTAACCATGGAGACAGCAATGTACAGATGTCTAGCATCCTGGGCTTGGCCAAGGCTAATAAAGAAGCTATTGTTTTTTCATGAAACAATATAATTTTCCTGGCCAGATTGAATCAATCCATCCATCAACTCAACAAGCAGGTATCTGGGGCTTGTGTTTGTGCCCTTAGCTCTGTTAAACTCTGTGGCTGCAAAGATGACTGGCTTGAACTTTGGCTTGTCAGTTTGTGGCTGAGTTAAAGCGAATGGAACCTGACTCAGTGCACGCTCTGGTATGGCTGAGCTTGCTCGGTCCATCCTGTTTATCTTGTCACAGGGGCCCTGCTTTCCCGGCTCCCGTCCTACTTTGCATTGAACTCAAGGGGTACGCAGGCTGTATGCCCGAACACAAAGGCCATTTGTGATCAGGTACACAACGGCTCGCAGTTTTTACCCTTTGAGTCCCCTCTTGTTTTGTGCGTTTTTTTTTTTTCTTTCACTCTTATTCATGTTTGAATTCCAAATAGGACAAAAAAAAATCTGCAAAAATTGTCCAACTCAACTAAATGGATTTATGTTTTTTATTTTATTTATTTTTTTTTTTTTGGTTTTTCTCTGGTACCAGGAACCGAACTCATGACCTTGCGCTTGTCAGGCAGGCGCTTTTGCCGCTGAGCTAAATCCCCAGCCCCTTGGATTTATGTTTTAGGTCAGAAGTTATCAACCATGGGCAGCTTTGCTCCCTAGAGGATACTCAGCAATGCCGGGAGAAAATTTGGATGGTCACAGTTAGTGGGTGCCAGAGGCCTCTAGTGGTTTGAGGCCAAGGGCGCTGTTAAATGTCCCGCAGCACACAAACAGCCCTCACTGCAAAGAACCGTCTCAGTCAGTGTCCACAGTGCTGGGGTCAGAAAACCTGGAGAGGGTAAAGGGACGTTTTGCTAGGCAGAAGCTCTCTCAGTGGAAACGTGTTCTGACTCTTGGCCACGGTAGAGGTAGCGGGACAGCACCCGCTCCAGCTCCTGCCCTGCCTCTAGCAAGACGCTGAGTGAGAAAGCTGCCTGGTGTCACTGCCGAGATGAGGCTACATTTCTGCCTCTGCATCTTTCTGATCTCCTGCAGTTGAGTGAGCCATTTTGTCCCCTCCTCACCTGTGAGCTGGGATGATGAGGTCAGGTTGTGAGAGGGGAGTGCGGACTCAGCCTGATCCGTACAGAGTCACAGGCCAGGGACTCTGGTTTGTCTCATCTGCTGCTTCCAAAGCAGGGTTTCACGTCTCCGTCATTCTCACAGCATCCCGGCTTGGGTTAGAGGGCGAGCAGAGAACAGTGCTGTGAGCTCTGCTGAGCATCTTCACCTAGAGCGAGGGATGGTGGCTCTGATAAGTGAAAGCGAAGAGATGGCAAAAGGAGAGACACAATCCTTCATGCCTGTCTGATGCCTCCACCCAGGATCCTGTTTCCTGAATGAAAGGAGACTCTGCAGGGGAAAAATTATATTTAACTTTGATATTATGCCCCAATGAAGAGAGATCCCAGGAAACGTTTGGTGGTAGAGGAAGCTGGTGGTTGTCGGGGACTCCTTGGGTTGGGCTCATATTTTGTCTCCCCTAAGGGTATGAGAGGGAGAGGGGTCCAGCTTTAGGTTCTGCTGAGCATGTCCACACCTATACCTGTCCACTGGAGGCTCTCTGGGCCCTTCCTGAAAAAGAAGCAGGGTCCAAACCTTTGGAGAGCTGAATCCCCACCCCCAGTGACAGCTGTAGTTACCTTCTGGCTTGTTCGTGTAATTTTAAGAGAGGAACCATCTTGACTGACAAATATTCTTTGTATGACAAATAGAAGGCCTTACCTTCATCTGCTCGGATGCTCAAGCAGGGAGAAAACCGGCTCCCTGGTCGCCAGCTCCTTCTCGGGGGTGGAGCCAAGGTTGCTCCACCTGGAGGCAGCTGGCAGGAAAGCTGCTTTCCCAAACACTGAGATTGTAGCCGAGACGGAAGAGGCCTGGGTGTCCTGGGTGCCTTTCTGCCTGAGAGCTTTGTGGTTGCCACTTGGGAGAGAGGAAGCAGCTATAGAAGCAGAGGGGATAGCGGCAGCGTGGGCTTGGGTCATCGTGAGACTGAGACAAGGCAGGGCGGGGACCTCACGGCAAGATGACACTGGCCAGAGACCCATTGTGTCAGAGAGGTGAGTGCCTCGCCCAAGGCGGAGGGACTCTGTTCTCTTCTGGTACCAAAGTATCTCCCTGGCTTCCCACGCACAGGCTGGAGCACATCTCCATTCCTGCGTGCACAGGGTCCTGAGAACTGGGATCCAACAAACCTGGGTGTAGATGCCAACTCCAGACACATCCGCTATGTAATCTAGCTGGCCTTGGCTTTCACTCATAAAATGAAATGGAGAGTTCATTCTCTCCATCCCCGTCTCTCTCTCACTGGTTCTCTCTCTGTCTCTCTTTCTCTCTCACGGTCTCTCCCTCCCCCTCCCTCCCCCCCCCCTCCTCCCTTCTCTTCCTCTCCGGTTATTGGACCATTTAATGAAATAACATGTAAAGTGCTTGGCATACATAGCACGTGTACAGGCACACAGTAGACAGGGGCAACCAGTATTAGTGTTAGCAGCAGTAATTCTAAGCACATCTTACGACCATAGGTGAGTAAGGCCATCTCAAGGTGCACACTCTTGTCCATCCGTCTTGCCTGATCGTACCAACCTATACCCCTCATGAGGGGCATTCTGCACTTGGGGGAAGACCATCCAAGAGGGTGTCGTGGGTTCTACCCGCATGATCACCTTCTGCAGCTAAGCTATAGGGTTGCCTCCGGATGGAGATGGGCTGGGGACTGCACAGATGCCTTCCCTGACGTGGGGAGTCTAGTGAGCCCTGACCCTGCAGAAACTCAGCACTCATCCACATTCGAGTCCCTCACTGACTATATTTTCTGAACACAGAGAGAATAGGACAACGCACAGGGCGCTATGCGACAGTGGGGACCGCAGGAGCCATCACCATCAGTCTTAGGAGAGGGTGAGCTTGGAGATCTCGAGGCCTCTTGAATCAAGAGTCTTTTATTGAAACTCTGGACAACAGGAAACTCATGCTCCCAACCAGCAAAAGGCAAACAAACAACATCTCTCCCAGATAAATCACCAAGGTCTATGCCTTCTCTGTGATGGGGTTGTTCTAATGTGTTCGGGAGAAATGCCATTTCTTGTTTTCTGGTTTCACTGCTGCCATCTGCAATCCCAGCCTCTGACATATTTCTCTGTCTGTGCAGGTTCCACAGACACCATCAGCTGTGGAGGATCCGGTGCCAGCTCTGTCCTTCGACACGCCTGTGGCCAGAGCCAGCTAGACGCAGAGGTAATGTGCTACTTCTCTGCTTCTTGATTTAAAGCGCAAGAGTGTTTTGCTGATGGTCTCAGTACAGGGACATCCCTGAAGCCCCTCTCACTGCCACATCCAGTGAGGACCTTCTGGAAGCTGCTTCCATACAGCCACCTGCTGGCCCCCACATTCGCTCAGTGTCACACACATCCACCTTGCAGTGGCCAGGTCACGCCTGTGTGATGGTGCCAGATGGCTCAGTGACTCCAAGCTGCAGTCTGTCCTGCCCCATCTTCACAACTTTTGTGTTATCTGTTTGACCCCGAACGTTGTTTAAATGTACTTGTGTCTACATGAAGCACATTTATTCCAAATAGTCAATTTTCTATTTTAATTGTAAAGGAAAAACTAGTTTTGCCTGTATAAAGCAGACACCAGTGTGAAAATAGACACAAAGGAAATATTGTGGTACTTCGGTGATCATTGCTCATTGGAGCTGAGAGGCAAGACAGCACCCTAAATGAGGAGTACCAAATTGTTCTGGCCGGAACAGGTAACGGGTCACAAGGCAATTGACGCTGACAAGTTTAGCTTGGGTGTCAAGTACCAAACAAACAAGTACTGGCACAAAACACATCAGAGTGAATCAAGAACCAAATCCCACAAGTTTCAAGGCACTCAAATACTCAGGTGTGACCGTAGAACACAATTTCTGGGTAGGTAATGCTGCTTGTCTGTTACGGTTTGTGTCCGGATGTCCCCCCAAAGCCATGCAGTCTTGGGGTTGGCTTCTAGAGTTTATGATTGATTCATGGTCCAATGTTGAGATTATGAGTGTGAGTGCTACACCCGCCCTGGGATGGGTAGTTTGCATGCAATATAAGGGAGGGACAGAGCCTTGCTCTCTGCCACTCCCCACCTTTTTGTTCTTTCTGCTTTTGGTATCTTCCACCACTATGAACTGTTGCCCTCTGCCATGTGCCACTCTGCCATGGAGCCAGCCGAGTATCACCTGAAACTTCTACAAACTGTGAGCTGAATAAACTTCTCCTTCCTTAATTCTGGGTGTCGGGTATTTTGTCCCAGCCATGAGAGAAAAGTAACCAAGACACTGTCAAAGACTGGTGCCTCTCTGTGGAAAAGGGAGAGGTGTCAAAGCCGCAGCAGCATCGCAGTGATGCTTTCTCCTGAGCGTCATTGGGGTATGGAAAGGAATTAGAATGGGAAAACTTTCTTACCGTGGAGCTGAGTGTTATTTAAAGCTGCTTCCAAACTGGCTGAACCTTCTTGTCTCAAGTGGTAGCTTAGAAACAGAAAATGAACCCAGGGATGCGGAAAGTTATGCAGCAGTGCCCAGGGCCAATGTGCATTCTGCACACCAGCCCCTGCTGCTGGGGCAGGGCTACCTTTCTCCCACTTGTACCAAGAAGTCTTGTAGGCTGGTGGTGACGGCGGCATTCTCCTTGCTCTCTAAATGGTCTGGAAGCGTCTAGAGTCCAGAGGCTCTCCCTAGGGAGCACACAAGTGGCTCTGCCTTCACAGCTTCCCTGGGTGTGGGCTGTGCGTGCACAAACCCCACAGGGGAGGGAGAAGCAATCTGCCTATTTTCCAGAGAGAAGGCTGAGGGTTTCTGGTTTCTGTTTCTTAGCAGGTCTCTGAACGCCCCTCCCAGGTTCCTGCGAACTAACTGTAAGCACGTCGATGGCGACTGGCTGAATACACTTCATTCACTTTCACACCCCTGCCCTAAGTTAAATCATCACATAGGGGTTTTTTTTGTGTGTACTGGGAATTGAACTCAGGACCTTGTGCTTGCCAGGCAGGCACTTATGCCACTGAGCTGTATCCCCAGCCTATCACATAGGTTTACGGAACAACCTGACATTTAAAAATCTGCTGCAAAGTATAAACTATCTTAAATAAAACCACTTTCTATAAAAGTATAAACTATCTTAAAACCACTTGCCTGCTTTATTTTCTTTGAAATTTTACTTTATTATTGAATGACCTAAATTAAAATAGAAATGCAGCTGGGTGTGGTGGCACACGCCTGTAATCCCAGAACTCGGGAGGCTGAGGCAGGAGGATCATTTCGAGTTTGAGGCCAGCCAGCTAGCCTGAACTGCATAGTGAGACCCTGTCTCAGAAAGACAAAAAAAAAAAAAAGAAAAGAATTGTGCAGCAGTAATGCCCATGATCCTGTCCCTTAATCTAGACCATTTCCCTTGTCAGAGTTACTCTGTGGAACTCCTCTGTGTGCATATTTATATTTGAGGGATCTGTGTCATCCATGGGAGCTCAGGAGCTGCCTGTCCAGGTCCTGTCAGCCTTTGTCCGTGCACCTCTTCGCCTTCCTTTCCCAGTTCTTTTCCTTCACTCCCAGCCTCTGAGCTGCGAGCAGGATGACTCAGGAGGCCACCTAGACCGGTGTGTTCTGTCCTGGGCAGAGATGCGCTATCGTGCAGTGAGTCAGCATCTCCCCCTAGGGGCTCAGTGACACGCTGCCCTTGACAGCGAGTGCATCAGACCAAGTGCCTTCTGCACGGGGACACCCAGGAGATACAAAAGTGTGTCCCCTGCTGCAGTCATCTCACCAGGGACTGATGGCCGCTTTCCTTAAGAGAGGGCCCTTCTGTAAGACTTTGTGACATCATTAAAGTGAGCACAGAGTCAGTGAATATCTGAGAAGTGGGGCTTTCTCTACAGGCTTGGTACGTTCAACCCCCTTTCCGTCTACCTGGCCGTTATTGTTCTTGCTGGCAGTTAAACGCTGATAGTCCCGATCAAATGTGACGCGTCTGCAGCACCGCAAACAGACACATTTTCTTGTGTCCATCGGAGGGCACCGGAGCCCAGCAGCAAGGTCAGGATCGCATGACATTAGCCCCGAATGAATTTCTGCCCAGTGATCCTACACTTCTTGTGAAATAGAGCGCTGGCTTCCCCTCTGCGTTACGTTTTTATATAATCTACACAGATTCTTAAAGCTGTGCTTTGTTTTGCAGAATGATTTTTCTGAAATCATTAGAGACTCACAAAAAGTTGCAGAAATAGCACAGAGCATGCCAGCAGCCCCCTCCCCGACTCCCCCAGGACAGCATCGTACACTCCGTACTGCAGAGTCGGAGTCGCAGAAGGGACTGTGGCTCAGCACCACGGACCCAGGTCGCAAGTATGAATCTCATTTGGACCTTGCCAGTTTAACTTGCTCCTATTTAAGAAAAGTTCACTTTTTGACGTACAACTGAAAAGTGTGCCAGGTCTAAAGAGCTGTGCTAGTGTATCTAGTTTTTTATCAGGAGAGCTTCAAACAGGATTCTCAGATTCTACGATTTCGTGTCTTTGTTGAGGCTGTGTTTGAGTAAAGATAAAAAGATGCCGCTCTTTGCACAGAGATGATGCCTTGAATCCACCATGGAAGGATTTACGCATTTAACAGAGATGGCTGCCGTCCGTCACGGCGTGGAGCCTGTGTGCCAGTTCTGGCCCCGGTTCTCCGAAGGGCTCATGCTTGCCTCAGTGCTCTGTGGCGATCGTCTTGACATTTAAAGTTTTTGAACAAGGGCCCTACAATTTCCTTTGCACCAGGCCCTGCATGTTCTGTAGCCTGTCCTGCATCCTAGGGGCGGACGGGTGTCATTCACCCACGCTGAGGTCATGACCAGGGCACAAAGGACATGCTATTAGGTGTTGTGAGACTGAAGACAGAGCCTGCTATTCTCCTACACCCTTCCCACAACACGGCTGTAAGCAGCTTGTCGCTGCTTTTGTGCTGTGAGCACACACACTGCTCATTACAGAAGCCTTGTGCCTTTAATGAAAAGCTGTATTATTGCAAGAATTTCTAGTTATTCATTTTCCTCCTTTGGTAATTTATGTGAAACCAATAAAACCTCATCCTTCTTAAGTGTAAGTGTCACGGCATGTTCTTTGAGCCAAGAGGAGCGCAGATCTCTTCCCCTGGAGGTACAGTGTGAAGAGTTACTTCTTGTTCTGCCTCATGCCTGTGGAAAGCCCTGAGAATTAGAAATTTGGAAAGGAAGAGGTGGTGTTGAGTGTGCCCAGTGTCAGAACAAACTGGAGGATGAGTGAACGCGGGGCACAGATTAACGTAAAGCACGTGTGCCTGGTGGCTGGAAGGTATGTGAGGTTTTAGTCTCGGGCAAATTTCTTCTGCTACTGAGTTGCTACCAGTTCAGTCACAGGCGGATGTGCTTTTGCTGTGTGTCTTCAGACTTATGCAATATTTCAGCCTCAAGCCCTAGAGATCATCCGGGTCATTTTTTCCCTTAAATATGTTTAGCAGCAGAGTCCTTCTTTTCCACTGAAATCCCACAGACTCCATTATAAGTCACACTGCCGAGTAGAGTTTATGAGCACCATTTTTGAGTGCATTAAGATGTATAACACAAAACTGTTACCCAAGTAGCAAATGAAAGCGCTGATTCTGATGAAAACAAACAAAAACAACAAAACAATTACAGAAGGAAATTGGAACTTGTGGGGGAGGTTTGTAAAATTCTGCTCTTTTAGTGTCAACACTTTGCCTTGCATTATTGTCAGTTGGGTTTTAAAGTATCAAGACAATTTTCATGTGCATAGACAATGGCTTCGGTATTAACAATACTTACATAGTTCAGTTTGTCATATGGGGATTCTCTCTGATTTATCAAACATGGATGAAAGGCTCCATTAGGGTTTCAGCACAGCAAACGAACAGGCATTCTAAAGAACCTACCAGGTGGCACAAAAGATCTAAACCGGACTGTCATTGTATTACCAACAGTAACACTAAAGGTTAGAATTGAAATACTTTGTGAATAATTCTGATGACACTGAAATCCTCTGCTGAAGTATCTTTGAGCAGTGAGGACTTGGGGACAGTCTGAGGCACAAGCAAATGCCACCGTGCCCACCTGGGCTGAGCCTGAGCCAGGTGAAGAGGGAGAGCAGTAGAAGAACAGGCAAGAGGAAGGCCACGTGGGGAGCACAGGAAGGAATGAGGCGCTCCAGGGAACCGAGCTTATGCTAAATCAAGTTTGAGGGCTGACCTTACTGAACCTGGGTAGGTATGCTTTGACTTCTTCCCAGGAAGTGTGTTTCAGCCCAGGCATTGGAAATTGTAGCAATGGAACTTGTAGATCCTCTTCTCTGCCTCCATGCAAAGAGGGGAACTTGAGTACATTGTCCTTGAGGTGTCCTTCCTCAAAGAGAGCTGCTGTGTGGAGAAGACCCCACCTTCACCATCTGGGTCAGGGACGTTAATGAGTATGTGTTGCGGGGGCATGACCGGGGCTCCTTAGTGAGATTAGGACTCTGCTGCTTTGCTTTGCTTTGCAGGTTTATCTGGGGCCCACAGTGTTCAGACTGATGGAAGAGAGAATGGTGGAGACATGGAGTCAGGTAAGAGGATCCCCTTGACCTGTGCACTGGTTGTCCATTCTGCTAGTCCCCCTCTACTCCAGGCTTGACTTGGGGACCTTTCCTCCTAAAGCACTGTGCCGGTCAGCTCAGGCTGCCATAAAAATCTGCATTCATCAGCTCAGGCTGCTGTAAGAAAATGCTGTAAATTGGGTGCTTTAAATAACAGGTGTCTATTGCCTCACAGTCCTGGAGACTGGAAATCCAAGATCAGGAGCCAGCAGGTTTAGCTCAGGTGAGCTTTGTCTTCCTGCCTTGTGGATGGCCACCTTCTCACTGTGCATTCCATGACGGGAAGGGAGGGAGGAGGGAGAGGGCCTGGGAGCTCTTCCTATTAGGACGCTGTTCCCATCAAAGGCCCCACCCTCCTCTAAACTCAGTTACCTCCCAAGAGACCCATTGCCACAGACCATCACAATGGGTTGAGCTTCAGCCTGCGAATTTAGGGGTGCTACCATTCAGCTCATAGCAATCACTTTCAGGCAGCCCTTCCAGGACTGGATGCAGAGCCCAGCCTGAGCAGAATCGAGTCTCTTCTGTGACATGGTGAAAGCTATGGTTTGACTGTGCTCAAGGGGGTTACTGGGCAAGGCTCCAATGTGGGAGGTGTCCTGGAAGGCTCCTCCGCACGGTCACTGTGTCTCCTTGTGAGTAACAAGTTGACCGGTCTCTGTTGGTAAATGCATGGCGCTTGGCAAACGCATGATAGTCACTTCCTTCCAGGCTGTTCTGAGTGCTTGAAAAACAGGAGCCCCCTGTGCTCATGCTGGCTGCCCCCAAGCAGGGACTGTTGTGTTCCTTTTATAACAGTGAAAATTTCAGGGACACAGAGTTTAATTGTCCTGTCCAGGGTCAAAACCATGGAAAATGTTTGACAGGGGTTCAAACACAGGCAGCTTGGCTGTAGGGTCTGATGCTTGCGGAGATCTTAACACGTTTCACTCCAGATCTCAGTTGTCTATAGGTTGAGTTAGAGGGCTTGGGGTGCTCTTTGGAGTCTCTAATGGAAATCCTGGGGCTTGTTTCACGAACCCTGACGAGGCACATGTGTGTCCCCTCCTCTGGCTGTTAAGAGTGGATGACAGACAGGTCAGGAAGCACCACGGCCTTAGGAAATGCACAGAGCAGGGCATAGGGCCGCTGCCTGGGGTCCTCCCATATTAAGTCATAGAGCCACACTCTTCAAGGTCTCCTGGACTCGGAGTGTAAACCCACTTCCCAGTGTCTACCAGTATCAGCTCCTCTGGATCTTGTCCGAGTCCTCAGGTGGGAGCTGCAGTCCCACGACTTGTTCACAGCCCCTAAGCGGCCAGCGACTGGGCTCTTCCAAGCTCTTGCTTCTGAATCCTGCAAAGAGGATGATGCCTGGCAGCTGCCGGGGTAGAGAACAAGGGAGCCAAGCCAGGTCCCATGGAAAGCGCCGTGTGTGCATACAGTTGGGGCTGCGGGGCGCTTCATCTGGGCCTGACTGCTGCGAGGAAGATTTAAAATGAGCCGTGAAGTGCCCGGCATCTCTCCCAGAGCACACTGTAACTCCGTGAGGATAGGGCTGTGTCCTTATTGGTACGTGATGCACACGCTCTGATCCCAATGCTGAGGAGGAAGTCTAGCCCTGAAAGGCAGGCTGGGGCTGGAGTCCAGGCCATCTGCTTCCAGACCAGCCCACTTGACTTCTGAACAAATCAGGGAAGTCTTTTCACCTGTCTGAGCCTCAGTTTCCCACCTTAAAGGAGCACCTCACACTTCCAGGGGTGATTTCACAAACAAAGTCACGTCAGCACGGACACGCAGCGTATGGTGACACCTGGCCTCCCTGTTTGCACATATGCGAGTGCACACAGCCATCGCCAAGTCACCCGCATGGGCAGAAGTGCAGGTCCTCACCCATCTGGGCAGGAGAAGGCTGCAGCCTGCTTCCTCTGCCAGGCAGGCAGGCAGCTGCACTCACTGCAGCCTTGAGCGCTGGGCTTGGTAAGAGGACGGGAAAGAAAAATCCAGGTTGGAAGACCCAGTTCTTTCTCCTGTGAGCATTCTAACTTAGCTGGTGGTTTGTGATGAATTATTGATCTTATGGGGCTCCGAAATCGCTGAATCAGGGTGCAGAAACCTGCTGCTCTGCTGCCAGCCTCCGGGGTTTTGAAGTCGAATCCAGGAGGTACAGAACCCACTGAGGGCTCTGCTTTGCTCTGCACACACCAGGTCTGTCATCAATTATCTATTCAGCTTCACCGAAGGGACGTGACAGGACTCCTAACACCTGGTCCACACCTTGTGTGTTTGCCTGTTAGCTGACGAGAGCTTCCTTTGCTCTCTGCTACCCCATCCTGTGCTGGATGCAAAGGACCGCAGTTCCCAAACAACACACCGAGTTGACAGGCCTTCCCCTCTTACGTGTGGGCCCCAAATCCCATGTTCAAGGAGACACAGGGCCAGAAGACAGTGTTTTGCTCCTGGAGGGCCTAGGAGGACTCCTTCTATGAGCCAGAGGACACTGGGAACCGTTGGCTGCCAGCCAATGGGGAGGGCATGGCCGAGAGTTCAGGAGGTGAATGAGACCATCAGAATTGGGACATGTCTGTCACCCTTGGGGCCCCTCAGCTACCCGTTTTTGGGCCCTTCCACCCCTCTGGTTTTGGATTCTTTTATGGCTTAGATCTAAAATGTCCCCCAAAAGTCTCATGTGCTCTGAGGTGGGGCTTTACGAAGGTGGCTGGATGGATCCTGGAGGAGCTATACTCCTCAGTGGGTGAATCCACTGATGACTTCATGGTTGAATGTGCTTTTAGGGGTTAAGTCCTGGTTGAAAGACATGGGGTGTGACCTGGAAGGATGTATCTTCATCCCCGGGGCCTTCCCCACTACCTGCTTCCTGTCTGGCATGGGTGGGGAAGCTTTCTCTGCCAGACCCTTTAGCCACGTCATGTTTGCCTTGGAGCCAACTGGCCATGGACTCAATCCTCTGCAAACCGTGAGCCAAATAGACCTCTCCTCCTTATTTGGGTGGTGAGTAGTTTGTTCCAGTGGTGGGAAACTGGCTAACACAGTTTCTAAGCCCCTTCAGCCTGTCGTTATGCTCTGCCTGAGCTAACCCTCTCTGAAGTCCCTGTTAGTTAGTGACAGGTTAGAAACACTCTCACTGAACCCATTCATACCAAGGCTGGTAAAACTGGCTCAGATTTCAGATGACACCTTCCTTTAGCATAAATCTCTCGCTTCCTTCCTCTTTCCCTTGCTTCCTCCCTTCCTCCCTTCTTCCCTTCCTCCGTCTCTTCCCTTCCTCCGTCTCTTCCTTCCTTCCTTCCTTCCTTCCTTCCTTCCTTCCTTCCTTCCTTCCTTCCTTCTGGATCTCTTTCCCTTCCTTCCATAATCTCTCCATTACCCATTCATCCATCTACCCACTCAGAAAATATTTGAATCACTCCAGTAAAAAAAAAAAAACAGGAAGTCTTCAGAGTGATTTGACTTGGGCTCTGAATGGCGAGCTGGAGCAGGCTGACTGGAGGTCAGTGGTAGGACTGTGGTTCCTGGGAAAGAGAGCAGGTGCAGAAGTCAGAAGGAGAGGGAGCCTCCGGACTCAGCACCACCACAGGCCCCAGGTGGGGGTGGTGCACCTGTGGGGAGACCTGCAGAGATGTCGGGGAGAAAGAAAGCCCTGGCCAGGAGAGAGAGCTGCTGTTCTCAGGATGTGGATCTCTTTGAGGTTTTGAAGGCTAAGCACCATTCCTGGGAATTGAGGCAGGGAGATAAATGGATCAGGCTCAAGGCTTTGAAAATGTCCTGGTGCTTTTCCGAGGGTGAGCAGAAGAGGAAGGTGTTGGAGAGAAGCTGGGATGTGGGGAGAAGTGAGCTCTCTGGAAGGACAGAGTCGGAGCAACTCCCACGTCAGAGGTGCCTAACATAAAACCCTGCGTTTTTGCTCATGTTGTAGTGGGGTGGACTCCTACCCTGTGGCTCTGCCATCCACGGGAAACCTGGAGCTGTATGGCTGGGTAAGTGTCCCTGCTGCGCTACCTTCGTGGGCTGTGCTCAGTCACTTGGCATGTGTAAGAGGCAGGACATGCAGTCTCCCTTGGTGTGGGCAGCTCCTTGCCACTCTCTGCCACAGTGACTGACCACAGGGGCTTGACACAGGACCGTAGCTGTGGCGCTGGAGAAGTGGGGACAGATTCTGGAACCTGGCCGTGTGTCTGAGAGGATGGCAGGTGGCGGCTTGTGAAGACAACTTGGACTTTCTGTGAACAGCTGTGCTATGGGAGATGTCATTAGTTGAGATGGGCTAGAGTTTTTCACACTGGAGTCATTCTCTCACTGTGTTCACAGCTTTGCCTTACCCACTTACTACTATTCACTGCATTCATTTTTATCAGTCAGTATACTTTTTAATTAGGTTTTTGCTTTATTGTCAGCTAAGCATTAGTATTTGTCAAATTACAGTGATGATGTGTCTGTTATTATGCTTTAAAATATGCACTAAAGTAGCTATCAATTAAAATGAATATATGGCCTGATACCATCTGAAATCATCTTAATGTGCCAGGGCCAGAAAGCTTTCCATAATAGATGGGACAGTAAATATTTTAGAATTTGAAGCCCAGGTCCATCTGCTGCACTTGGTCATGCTATCATGAAAACAGCAAATGCTCTTGAATGTGTCTCAATAAAACTTTATTTATAACAACAAGTATTATTAACAGCAAGTGTTGGGCTGGATTTATCCCTTGGGCTCTGTTATGCCAGCTTTTGTACTAGAGTGTCTCCACTAAACTTAGGGAACCCTGGGGAAGGAGAAGGAGGCTAGAGGCCAGAAATGGGGAGATATCAATGGTGTTTCTTCTGAGGTCTGTGTGGATGTACTCGTGGAGCTGTGTAAGCTGGGGTTTCCGGGGTTCTGGCACTGCAAGTGACAGTGGGGAGGAAGTCCCAGAGGAGACGGTAGCTGGGGATCACCTGGTGGGGCAGGGCTGGACTGTGACTTGAGCATTCATCTGGGAAAGCAGACAGCAGTTCTTGGAGAAGTGAACGTGAGTGCTCTGAGGGTGGCCACAGCGGATGGAGACCATGCTTTCCTGGAAGGAGACAGTGAAAGACGAGCAGAGTTGAAGGCTAGAGTGGAGCACATTTGTGGGTTGGGAAGGAACTCCTGTCAAGGGACACGTTAAATGTGCAGAAAGGAGAGGTTGTTGTCCAAGGGTCCAGGGGAGTCATAGATGAGAGGTACCCAGGACACAGGAGGTGGGGGAATGCACCCTGGGAGTGAACCCCTAAGGCATGGGAGAGTGGGGACTCGAGTGGGTTCTGTCATGCTGCCTAGGAGGACCACCACCACAATCGTCAGTCTCCACTCAGGAACTGGCAAGGGGGAAAGGTGGTCCTGATTCCCTCAGTATGGCTGCCGTTTCTGAGTCTGCAGAACCCTCTGGGATGGCCCCAGACTGCGGCTCTGCCCACCACCAGCATTATGCTGAGGCACCCTCAAATCCAACGTAGGAAGCTGACTCTGGAGGCTGTGGTGTGACCTTCTCTCTCCCTGGCTTTCCCACAGAGGCTCTGTGGTGCCCCTGTGCTGGAAGAAGACACCAGCCACCCGCTTCGTACCTCCAGTGAGGCGGGAGCGCGTGGAGGAGCCTACACCCTCCCTGAGCAGGAGCTGCCACCTGACCTGCTGGACTGTCTAGGTTCAGGGCGATTTCGCTTGAAGAGATAAACTTGGGGTCAGGAGTTCCTGCCTAGAGATGCATGTTTTGGAGAATTGGAATGATTCATAACGGAGGAAACTCACTATTAGGTATTCTGTTTTTTCTAACCCTTTTTTTCTTTGTATGTGTTGTTTCCCTCCTAGTCCTAGGATGAAGATAAAGTATTAATCTGGATTAAATGCATTCGTGTCCTCTGACCAACCAGTTTGAACCAAAGTAGAACAGCAGGTTATGCTTTTTACACACTTGATTTGTCACATTTTGGAGAGAAACTTTAATTGTGGTTTTTTTTTTTTTTTGCTTTTTTTTTTGCTTTCATTAGCACCTTAGTGCTGAGAGTAAATGAAAATACAATCCATGGATTACCTAGATGTTTAGCAACAGTAGGTGACTCTGGGGGAAAATGAAAATAGATTTTAAAAGGTTATTTACATTTTTCTAATTATGATTCTGCTTTAAGTGAAAAACAGGCAAATAGGGAAATGTTTCCTAAAACGCTTGGGATCAGTAGTTTTAGTGATTTTGAAAGGATAAATATCAGCACCTTTTCACTTATTGATTGATTAGATAAAATATGTTATCTCAAGAGAAATGATTATGTTTAAAACATTATAAGATTTATGTACATTTTGAAAGACTAAAACTGGCATATTTCACTTGTATATATCATGAGAGTAAAAAGATTTAGAAAATTTTGAATGAAGAAGTTGATTTCAACTTCAGTTAAGTGAAGCCACAGAACTTTCACTGATTTTTCTTTGTCCATTTAGTGTTATTGTAAATTGTAGGGGGAAGGAGTGGCTTCTTTTAAACATCTTTTCAAAATTTATATAGGAAAACATATGCCTAACAGTCACCAGGGTTTTGTCTGAGTAAGAGGAAAGAGACAGATGAAGTAAAATTTAAAATGCTACCATTTAAAAATGCTATTTTTTTAAAATAGAAAATCTATTTTCTATTTTCATTTTAAAATTTAAAATGCTAC